>NC_044356.1:7806968-8106968 GCF_007364275.1 Archocentrus centrarchus
ACTGAAATAACCTGAGAACACATTCAGTGTGTGAACATATCAGCGTATTTGGTAACATTAAACCAAGAAAGAAGAAACAAAGTAGAAAAGGAGGGGCTGACTGTTAGATTATGTGATCGTGTTAGATTATTTAGCGTGTGGTTACCTCAGTCAGCCATCGTGCTGTTTCCTGTTTGGTTCATGCAGCTGTGTGAGTTACCCTCAATTAGAGGAGGACGAGATCGTTCACAGTAAAGTCATCAAATAATTTTATCTATTTCCTGAGTCGCCCCCACGTCTGATAATCTTTATCATTAGTTAAGATCTTGTTGTTGTTGTGTTTTTATCTGTGAGGAGTTCAGACCTTTAACTGCAGAGTTGGAGTGAATTTCTTAAAAAAGTAAATAATTTTTTTCTGTTTTATTTAAATCTGATTTCATTCAAACAATGTTTTTTTGTTCTATCTTCATGATGCCCAGAAGACGGCCGATGTTTTTAATGTTAAATTTCTCCCCCTCGCTCGTTTTCCTGCCCGAGCTGCTCAAATGTTACTGCTGAATAAAATTAGCACCCCAGGCAGAAACTAAAGATGTACCAAAGATTTAAAATCTTTTTATGAGGATTAAATGAAACTAAAATGTTACTGACTGGTTTTATTGTGACACATTTACGAGTTCTTCCAAGTCCTTTATTGTCATTGAGAGACGATGTGAAATCAAACATGCAGCACAGATTAACTGAAACTAAAATGTTACTGATTGTATTTTTTTTCTCATTTTTAACTTTTTTTAATTTGTGTTTTGAGCTTTTATTTTGACACATTCACGAGTTCCTCCAAGTCTTTTATTTTCATTTAGAAATGATGTGAAATCAAACACACAGTGAAGTCTACAGGCCCACAGCTTCCTGACTCCAACATCACTAATTATTCATATTTGAATTTAAAACATCCTCTGATTAAAGAACCATTGATGGACTCAAAGACACATAAAATTAAACTGTAAACAGCAGAAATCACACAAACATGAATCTTGATTTCTTCCACCTGACTGAAGTCTTCACTGTAATCTGTTCAAAGATGATCCATCTCATAAATGTGAAAAAGGCTGGGAGCAGCAGGAGGAGTGAGAGCAGAAATGAATGATGAGTTAAGGAGGAAACTTGGTTAAGATGGACAACACAGAGAAGCAGGTATAAAACAGCACTGCAGGTCCTTATGTTTCATCATCAAGTAATTTCACCAAATTTGTCTGCTCACAAATTCCCTGATGAAAGGCTGAAACACAGTAATGATAGAGCGGTGGATGAAGGTGGATGTTTGTGAGCTGATCTGAAAACATTTTTGTTCATTTCTATAATAGTTGTTACCAGATTTTATTGATCCAAATATTTGCTGCAGATCCTGTGAACCACCTTAAGAAGGTATTCCTGTTAAATCTGGACGTGTTTAACAGTCAGTTCAACCTGTGAAATAAGCTGAGCGGAGGTTACAGTGAGGTTACATCCATAAAGCCACGAACAACAAGCTTCCTTCCAAAAATGTTTAATAGAATATAATAAAATAATTTTTTGTGCAAAACGCTGGCAGAAAATTTGTGGAGCTGTAGTGGATATGCATTTGGAAAAATAATAGTTAATATTCTGATATTTTTTCTGCTCCACAGTCTGTTGAAATTAAAGATGTGATGTGTATAAAATAAATTTAAAAAAGGGAATAGGAAATAAATGCACATTAATAAAATAACAAAAACTTCAAAAACACATGGACAGAAAAGCAAAGTAACTAAAAATGGACGAACACAGCTACAGTCAACCTGATGGTGCTGAAAATAATTAGTTTCATAGTTTCAAATGAAATAATAATAAAACTGTTATTGAGACACAATAAAATAATTTTAAAAACATCCTTTAAAATTTAACAGGAAGTTCTTCTCATAGAAAACAGTGAAAAAAATAGTTATCATAAATATATCATAAATATGTCTTTCTGAAAATCTTACAGACATTAAAGAAGAAATTTAAATCAAGTCTTGATGCTCATCTGTCTAACATAATTTCATGAATTATCTACAAAAACTACATAGAAGTTTTTCCATTATTTGTCAAAGTGTGAGTGAAACATGAATTTTTACAGAATAAATATTTTAATGATCTGTGGTCACCGACAAATGTTTTCTTTGTGGTTCTTGTATTTGGTGTATTTGGTGAGACAGAGTTATGTGAAAAAGAGAGAAACTGTAATAAATCTGCATTAATATATTTAATGTTCTTACAGCTGCACAAAGCTTCAGTGTTCTGAGACTATATTAAATAATTGTATGAAATCAGAAATGTGTCTTTGAAAAAGTCTGAAAGTTTGGGAAACGCTCTTTCCACTTTATGGATTATTCATTTAAAATGTAACTAAACCATCTGTGGTCCTCCAAAACTAAGAGAAAATGAAGGAATAATAAAGATAAATATTATAGAAACATTTGCCTTAGAATATGCATGAATGCCGCAGATGCAGTTTAATCTGACTAACTATTGATGTGTTAATGATAATATTATCATATTTACAAGCATTTGAAATGTGTTTCCATATGGATCAAAAATGTTTTTTGAGAAGTTTCTTTGGAGGTTTTATTTTTTTTTTCTTTTGCAACAAATGCACAAAAATATTTGTGTGAATATGATGAGCCAGTCTGCACCCCCCCCCCCCATCATTAAAGTCATCAGGAAGTTGGTTTTGAAACTCAGAGCTATAAAACCTGAAGGTGTCGTGCAGCATTTCTTTTTGAGGACTGCAGAGGTGAAGCTTGATGCTCGTATTTCTGTTACATATTGAAGGAACTGATTCCATAATCAGAGCCAGTTTGTTGTGTTTCTGTGACTCAGACACAGCTGAACTCTGAAGTCAGGATCTCGGAGCCTCAGCACGATGAGCCGTCCGCAGGGATACATCGAAGGTAAGAACGTGGATGTGGTGCTTTTAAACAGTTAGAGATCCTCATATCTGTTCTCACCACATGACACTGTGTTAATCACATGTTTGTGCACTTGTGTGTTCGCTTTCCGTCTCCTCTAAATGTGCGTCAGGTGAAGTTTTTGACTCTCGGCGTGTAAAATCAAACAGATGGACGAAGCTCTCCGCAGAGAAGCTGGCCCTGATGGCTCTCTGTCTCCTGCTGGCCTCGGCTCTCGTTGTCACGTATCTCTGTGAGTTTGTGGTTTTCTTCATGTGGATTTACTTAAAATAAGAGATTTATCATAAAGTAAATGAGAAAACATGCCATAGTACACACAGGGGGGCCAGGTGTGACACACAGTGGTTAGTGGGCGGTGCTGCTGAGGTGGTCCCACTGGTCTGTTCACTGCTGCCTGCTCCTCAATTTTAGTTACATCTTAGACATTGAGGGTGGGGGTAGGGGTGGGTGGGTCTTTCCACTCCCCAGTTTCTTGCACCCTGCCTGGGACTGAATAGTGGTTCGGGGCTGAGTTGGCTGCTTCCCCAGGTTGCTGCTGGTTCTGTGCCGGTACCCGCTCGCCTATAGAAAACTTATAGAGCTCTTCTTGTAAAAGCAGATATGTTTGGTACAACAGTGTATTCAGATCATCATTCTGATTGTGAAAACTGTCAGACATGACAGGCTATAAAAATAATTACAATTTAAACAAAGTGTTAAAAAGTATCATTTTACTATATCATGAAACACTGAGTGGTTATTTCACACCTCCAGTTTTATTCATTCTTAACTCTAAATTATGAAATATTATAACTTAAAATTATGACAGGTTGTGACATAACTCCCATTATGTCAAAGGTTTATTGCAGGTTTCCCCTCATAAATCTAATTTTGACAGGATGCGTTTAATATTCTCTGCTTACACTCACAGAAAATCTAATTCAGTAAATATTTCTTTGTCCCAGTTAATAATGCAAAAGTTACTCTATGTTTATATAAACATCCTGTTTACCTGCATGCAATCAAAGCCGGCTTAACTGTAAATAAAATATAGGCTACACATGGTTCTGATGACAAAGATCTGATCTGGATGATCAAACGCAGACAGATGTTACAGAGATTAAGACAAACCAAAAATATTACTGCCTGAATTATATATTTTCTTATTTGTGTTTTTTAATAAGTGTTTGAGCTCCTGAAAACGAGGGAAATGCTCCGAAACCTTGAAGTGAAGCTGGAAACTGTAAAATTTGAAGTCACAGGTAAGAACATTGATCATTTATGGAATTTAATCAGGTGACACAAATTATCCAGTTTTTCTAACATTTTAAGCGGGAAATATTTTCACACTCGTAATTGATTCTGTTCAACAATGGTTCTTTTTAAAATTTTGTTCCCCCAGAGAAACTGCCTGAAATCCAACTATGTACTACAGTGCAGCCCACATGTCCAGAGCCAGAAGTCAAAATTAGTAAGTTATGAATTTTGACTTTGACAAATCTGTATCTGCAGAATGAGTTTAAATGAACGTGCATGTTTCTGCAGGGCTGAAGGAGAGTGCACGTACCTCCAAATCACACAAATATAAAAAAAGATATCATCCTGCATAAAAGTCTTTTTTTTTTCCTCGTCTCATGACAGTAACAAAACCGCGCAACATGATACAGCCTACACCCCCACAAGTAAATATCAGCAAGCTTTTGATTTGTATCTTCTGATAATGATTAAAAACACCGATGGACCGACAGAAACAGGAAGTTAGATTGTAACTGCAGGATGGAAGAAGCCTCCTGCTGCCTGCAGATCACACAAACAAACTTAAACTTGGGTTCACTGATTCACTGACCCTCTTCACTGTATTTCAAACTGTTGAAACATTAACTTTACATTAATTTCCCACCTTGTTCACTGATTTTAATCAACATTTTCAAATAGAATGAAATGTTTTTGTCATTTTTTAATGAAATGCAAAGTGATGGATCATTTTCTTTTTTTTATAATAGAACCAGAAGCATGCAGCATGCAGCCCTACATGTCCTACAGTAAAACATAGGTTAGCCTTCTGCTGCCTGCAGATCACACAAACATGAAGAGTGATTTCTTCCATCTGACTGAAGTCTTTGCTGTAATCTCTTCAAAGATGAACCCTGTGACCATCATTAAAGTCATCAGGAAGTTGGTTTTGAAACTCAGAGCTATAAAACCTGAAGGTGTCGTGCAGCATTTCTTTTTGAGGACTGCAGAGGTGAAGCTTGATGCTCGTATTTCTGTTACATATTGAAGGAACTGATTCCATAATCAGAGCCAGTTTGTTGTGTTTCTGTGACTCAGACACAGCTGAACTCTGAAGTCAGGATCTCGGAGCCTCAGCACGATGAGCCGTCCGCAGGGATACATCGAAGGTAAGAACGTGGATGTGGTGCTTTTAAACAGTTAGAGATCCTCATATCTGTTCTCACCACATGACACTGTGTTAATCACATGTTTGTGCACTTGTGTGTTCGCTTTCCGTCTCCTCTAAATGTGCGTCAGGTGAAGTTTTTGACTCTCGGCGTGTAAAATCAAACAGATGGACGAAGCTCTCCGCAGAGAAGCTGGCCCTGATGGCTCTCTGTCTCCTGCTGGCCTCGGCTCTCGTTGTCACGTATATCTGTGAGTTTGTGGTTTTCTTCATGTGGATTTACTTAAAATAAGAGATTATCATAAAGTAAATGAGACACTGAGAAACACTCTGACTGACTCATGACTGTTGATTTCAAACTCGTGACAGGCTTTATTAAAAAAGAAATTGTAACAGTAACTTTCTATGATCTGCTTTGCTGTCGCAATCATCATCGAGTCCTCATGTCTGTCAAATTTATAACATCTCATAATTTTGAGTTATTTCATAAATGGAATCCATGACACAACCACTTAAATGAGTTTTACTTTTTTGTGTGTTTTTTTAAACTAATTGTAATTTATGTGCTAAAATTCATAATTAAACTGTAACTGTAACGTTCACAGGCAGCACTCGCAGACGTCAACAGAAAACGAACAAGAAAAAGAACTCAAAATGATGAAAGATTATAATTTAAATTTATGACAGGTTGTGGCATAACTTACATTATATCAAAGGTTTAGTGCAGGTTTTATTTCTCCTCATGAATCTAATTTTGACAGGATGTGATTAATATTCACTCCTCACACAAAATCTAAATATTTTTGTCCCAATAAATAATGTAGATGATGATTTTAAGAGAAGTTACTCTCTGTTTATATGAACATCCTGTTTCTCTGCATGCAACCAAAGCTGGCTTAACAGTGAATTAAATATAGGCTTCCAAAGATTTGATCTGGATGATCAAATGCAGATAGATTTTACAGAGATTAAGTAGACTGATTTTTTTCTTATTTGTGTTTTTTAATAAGTGTTTGAGCTCCTGAAAATGAGGGAAATGCTCCGAAACCTTGAAGTGCAGCTGGAAACTGTAAAATCTGAAGTCACAGGTAAGAATGAGACTTTTCTACTAAACTTGGATCGTTTATAGAATTTAATCAGGTGACACACATTATCCAGCAGCTTGCTTGTTATTTCTTCCTGACATTTTAAGCAGGAATTTTCACGCTCATAATTGATCCTGATGAATAACTGTTTTTTTTTTTAATTATTATTATTATTAATTTGTTCCCCCAGAGCAACTGCCTGAAATCCAACCATGCCCTACAGTGCAGCACACATGTCCTCCACATCCTGAAGTAAAAATGAGTACGTTATGAATTTTGACTTTGACAAATCTGTCTGCAGAAAGAGATTAAATAAACACATATGTAGCTGCCGGACCGATGGAGCATCCTGCTGCCCCCAAATCAAAAAGATGAGCTTGCTGAAAAGTTTTTTTTTTCCTTTCTTTTTCACACCAGTAACAAAACCGTGCAGCACAATACAGCCTACAACCCCACAACCTCCTGAAGTAACAAGTAAGTACTTTCTGGATTTTGTCTTTCACACATTTGTATCCTTGGATGATTATAGAAACCTTGATGGACAGACGGCGCCTCCTGCTGCCTCCAAACATAAAGAGTGATTTCTTCCATCTGACTGAAGTCTTTGCTGTAATCTCTTCAAAGATGATCCATGTAATAAATGTGAAGCAGGCTGGGAGCATCATGGAGGAAAGTGCTATCATTTCTCCATCAGTAAATCCTCCTGGAACAGGAGCAGAGCTTACTGTAGAGCTGAAGGAGGAGACCTGGTTAAGATAGACAGCAGGGAGGAGCAGGTATGAAACACTGCTGCAGCTTCATGTTCTCACATGTTTTCTCACCCTCATGTTTCACAGACTAATTTAATTAAATTTTCTTGTTCAGAGATTTTTGACAATAACCATGAAGAGAAATTACTTCTGGATTGGCCTGACAGACTCAGCAGAAGAGGGCAATTGGATGTGGGTGGATGGCTCACCACTGAATGAAAGGTGTGATTTAATTAGACTGTGCAAAATAAAATAAATAAATATTCCCAGCTCCCCCTGTGGGCAGTCTTTGTCCTCCAAGCTTGGGTCCTCTACCAGGCCCTTTTTCCACCAACCGGGTATTTCAGCGGTTTTTCCACCACAAACGCACTCGGTGCTTGGCTGAAAAATGGGTTCAACTCAGGCCCCGCAAGCTCTTGCCCCAGTGAAAGCACGATCTGTTTCCTTCATTCTTTCTGCTCCCTGGTTTACCCCTGAACTCCAGTCAATGAGAGCGTCTCCATAAAAAAACTGGTCTCACTATCCATAAAGACATGTACAAATAGCACATATTCCATTATAATCAATCAATTAAAATACTTTATTATCCCTGAGGGGCAATTTGTTTTGCAGCCAACAGCAGGAATAAATAAATCTTTAAAACAATCAGACATACAACACATACAACCAGGAACACAATCATCTAAAAGAATTCAAAAAGTTAATAGTATTGGGAATAAAAAATAATTTAAATCTGTTCTGCACTGTGGCAGAGAGTACCTCCTTCCTGAAGGCAATAACTGATACTTTGAGGACAGGGGGTGAGTGCTATCACCCCGAATCCTTTCTGCCTTTTGGGTGGCTCTAACCCTGTACAAGAGGGCAAGATCATTAAGACTTACACTTGTCACCTTGCTACACAGTTTCACAACGTTCTCTAACCTTCTTTTGTTCTTGAGGCTCAGAGAACAAACACAACAGAAGTATTTTGATTGATTGATTGAATAAGGACTCAATTCACCTAAAACCAAATCCGGCCTTATTTTCTCCAATTGAAAGGGCAAACAACCAAGACCCTGTTGTCACTGCTACAATAATATTCTCCACCCCCTGACCTTAATTTACCCTTTCTCGTTTACTCACTGGAACCGGTAAAACCAACCCTCATGTTGTTTTTCAGTGAAAAAAAAATCAAATAATCCACCAACAACCTATGCCTGTCCCTCCCCCCCCCCCCCCCCTGCATCGGAATGTCCGCACCTCTGGTCAGGTCAGCTTGCTCTCCAGCTTTCAATTAAACCAACTCTCCCGGAAAATCACTGACGCTCATCCAGAAATCCAAGCCCTCCACATGTCTACTTGATCCTCTCCCCACAGTTCTGGTTCAATCCTGCCTCCCCTCTCTCTCCTCCCCTTCATAGCTGCCATCATTCACTCTTCTCTTACCACTGGAATTGTTCCCACTCTCTTCAAAACTGCAGCTGTCACCCCAATTCTGAAAAAAACCTGGTTCTGATTCAAAACTACAATAATCTTCACCCATCTCTAATTTACCTTTCATTTCCAAAATACTTGAAAAACCCATTGCTATTCAACTCACACCCATTTCACCCGAAACAAATAAATAAAATGTATTATATTATTACTGCCCCAGTGTTCTGATTACCACAGGCATCACTGTTACCTTCATCTTCCTCATCCTCTCCAGCTCCTCTCTGAGCCCTTGGTATTTGTCGAGCATCTCGTGTTCCTTCTTCTTGGTATTGCAACGTCTATCACCACGACTTTCTTCCCTTGTTTGTCCACCACAACGATGTCTGGTTGGTTAGCCACCACAAGTTTGTCTGTCTGTATCTGGAAGTCCCACAAGATCTTAGCTGTGTTATTCTCAACCACCCTTGGGAGCGTGTCTCATTTTGACCTCGGGACTTCCAGGTCATACTTGGCACAGATGTTCCTGTATACTATGCCAACCACTTGGTTATGGCGCTCCATGTATGCCCTGTCTGCTAGCATCTTGCACCCTGCTGTTATGTGCTGGATTATCAGCCTGCGCCTGGGGTCTGGCCTTGTGTGGCAGCCTCTATTTATTTTGATTTTCCACAGGCAAATGAAAACCATGAAGTGGCTCATAGGAAATGTGCAACCGCCAAATACCTGCAGAGAGTAAGACAAGTCCTGAAGAGCCAGCTGAATGGGAAGAACAAGATCCGGGCAAACTGAATTGAATTGAATTAACCAACTGGACATCGTAGTGTGGACAAACAAAGGAAGAAGGCCGTAGTGATAGACGATGAAATACCAAATGATTGCAATGTCAAGAAGAAGAAACACGAGAAGCTTGATAAACACCAAGGGCTCAGAGAGCAGCTAGAGAGGATGTGGAAGGAGAAGGTGACAGTGGTCCCCGTGGTAATCAGAAACACTCGGGACAGTGATCCCCAAACTGGACAATGGCTCCAGCAGATTCCAAGAAAAACATCCGAGATCTAATTGTCCAGAAGAGCGCAATCTTGGGAACAGCTAATATACTGCATGGGACGCTCAAGAACCCAGGCCTCTGGTAGAGGACCCGAACTTGGAGGACAAAGACCACCCACAGGGCAAGCTGGGATTTTTTTTATATATATGTTTATGAATATATATATATATATATATATATATATATATAATATATATGTTCAGAAGACCCTTATGATTTAAACAGCAAGGGAACAGTTTTACCCCTGCCCGGGATAGGGTTACCGGGGCCCCACCCTGGAGCCAGGCCTGGGGAGGGAGCTCGAGGGAGAGCGTCTGGTGGCCGGGCATTAGCCCGTGGTGCTCGGCTGGGCGCAGCCCGAAGAGGTTACATGGGCTCGCCCTCCTGTAGGCCCACCACCCGCAGGAGGCGTCGTAGGGGTCGGGTGCAGTGTGTGTCGGGCGGAGGCCCTGGCGGACCAGTCCCCGGCTATCGAAACTGGCTATTGGGACATACAATGTCACCTCTCTGGTGGGGAAGGAGCCTGAGCTAGTGCGTGAGGTTGAGAGATACCAGCTAGATATAGTTGGGCTCACCTCAATGCATGGCCTGGGCTCTGGAACCAGTCTTCTGGAGAAGGGCTGGACTCTGTTCCATTCTGGAGTTGCCCTTGGTGAGAGGCGGCGAGCTGGGGTGGGTATTCTTGTATTCCCCCGGCTTGCTGCCTGTACGTCGGAGTTTACACCAGTGGACGAGAGGGTAGTTTCCCTGCGCCTTCGGGCTGGGGAACGGGTCCTGACTGTTGTTTGCGCTTATGCGCCAAATGACAGTTCAGAGTACCCACCCTTTTTGGAGTCGCTGGGCGGGGTGCTGGAGAGTGCTCCATCTGGTGACTCCATAGTCTTGCTGGGAGACTTCAACGCTCACGTGGGCAATGACAGTGAGACCTGGAGGGGCATGATTGGGAGGAACGGCCTTCCCGATCTGAACCCGAATGGTGTTTTGTTATTGGACTTCTGTGCAAACCACAGTTTGTCCATAACGAACACCATGTTCGAACATAAGGATGTCCATAAGTGCACATGGCACCAGGACACCCTAGGTCGCAGGTCAATGATCGATTTTGTAATCGTATCATCAGATCTGCAGCCGTATGTTCTGGACACTTGGGTAAAGAGAGGAGCTGAGCTGTCAACTGATCACCACCTGGTGGTGAGTTGGATGAGGTGGCGGGGGAAGATGCTGGACAGACCTGGCACACCAAAACGTATTGTGAGGGTGTGCTGGGAATGCCTGGCAGAAGCCCCAGTCCGGGAAATCTTCAACTCCCACCTCTGGCAGAACTTCAATAGCATTCCGAGGGAAGCTGAGGACATTGAGCCTGAATGGACCATGTTCTGCACCTCCATTGTTGA
This sequence comes from Archocentrus centrarchus, assembly GCF_007364275.1. Taxonomy (NCBI): domain Eukaryota; kingdom Metazoa; phylum Chordata; class Actinopteri; order Cichliformes; family Cichlidae; genus Archocentrus; species Archocentrus centrarchus. The sequence goes on from NC_044356.1 coordinate 7,817,983, forward strand.
GGCTGCTGCTCAGAGCTGTGGCTGCAAGGTGGTTGGTGCCTGTCGTGGTGGTAACCCCCGAACCAGATGGTGGTCACCGGAGGTGAAGGGAGCCATCAAGCTGAAGAAAGAGTCCTATCGGGCTTGGTTAGCCTGTAGGACTCCGGAGGCAGCTGACAGGTATCGGCAGGCCAAGCGGAATGCAGCTCGGGCAGTGGCCGACGCAAAAATACAGGTGTGGGAGGAGTTTGGTGAGGCTATGGAAAAAGACTTTCGTTCAGCATCAAAGCGATTCTGGCAAAACCGTCAGGCGACTCAGGAGGGGAAAGCAGTGCTCCACTCACACGGTTTATAGTGCGGGGGGGTGCTGCTGACTTCAACTGAGGCTATAGTCGGACGGTGGAAAGAATACTTCGAGGACCTCCTGAATCCCACTGACACGCCTTCTGTAGTGGAAGCAGAGTCTGGGGATGAGGGGGATGACTTGACCATCACTGGGGGTGAGGTCACTGAGGCAGTTAAACAGCTCCTTGGTGGCAGAGCCCCTGGGGTGGACGAGATCGCCCTGAGTTCCTGAAGGCTCTGGATGTTGTAGGGCTGTCTTGGTTGACAAGCCTCTGCAACATCACGTGGAGATCTGGGGCAGTGCCATTGGATTGGCAGACCGGGGGGGGGGGTGGTCCCCATCTTTAAGAAGGGAGACCAGAGGGTGTGCTCCAACTTTCGGGGGATCACACTCCTCAGCCTCCCCGGTAAGGTCTATGCCAGGGTGCTGGAAAGGAGGGTCCGTCTGTTAGTCGAACCTCGGATTCAGGAGGAACATGCGGTTTTCGTCCTGGTCATGGAACGCTGGACAAGCTCTTTATCCTCTCAAGGATATTCGAGTGTGCGTGGGAGTTTGCCCAACCAGTCTACATGTGCTTTGTGGACTTGGAGAAGGCATTCGACGTGTCCCTCGGGGTGTCCTTTGGGAGGTCCTGCGGGAGTATGGGGTGTCTGGCCTGTTGTTGCGGGCCATTCAGTCTTTGTACAACCACAGTGAGAGCTTGGTCTGTATAGCCGGTAATAAGTCGGATTCGTTTCCTGTGTGTGTTGGACTCCGCCAGGGCTGCCCTTTGTCACCGATTCTGTTCATAATTTTTATGGACAGAATTTCTAGGCATAGCCAGGTGGCGGAAGGCTTCTTCCTGGGTGGCCTCAGAGTCTCATCTCTGCTTTTTGCAGATGATGCGGTCCTGTTGGCTTCACCAGGGGGTGGCCTCCAGCTCGCAGTGGAATGGTTCGCAGCCGAGTGTGAAGCGGCCGGCATGAGAATCAGCACCTCTAAGTCTGAGGCCATGGTCCTCAACCAGAAAAGGGTGGAGTGCCCTCTCAGGCTCAGGAATGAGTTCTTGCCCCAAGTGGAGGAGTTCAAGTATCTCGGGGTCTTGTTCACGAGTGCTGGGAGAAGGGAGTGGGAGATTGACAGACGGATGGGGGATGCTTCCGCAGTGATGCGGACGCTGCACTGGTCTGTTGTGGTGAAGAGGGAGCTTAGTGGGTGGCTGTAGCTCAGTAGGTAGAGCAGGTCACCTACTGATTGGAAGGTCAGCGGTTCGATTCCTGGCTACTCCAGGCTACATGCCAATGTATCCTTGGGCAAGATACTTAACCCCAAGTTGCTCTCCGACCGTTCTGTCGGAGTATGAATCTGAGTGAATGTTAAATAATTAAAGCACTTAGCTTAATTAATTAATCATGGAAGTGCTTGTATGAATGGGTGTGCATGGGTAAATGTAAAACGTGTTGTATAAGCGCTTTGAGTGCTCATATCTGAGTAGAAAAGCGCTATATAAGAACTAGTCCATTTACCATTTACCATTTAGTGTAACAGCGAAGCTCTCGATTTACCGGTCGATCTACGTTCCTACCCTCACCTATGGTCACGAGCTCTGGGTAGTGACCGAAAGAATAAGATCGCGAATACAAGCAGCAGAAATGAGTTTCCTTCGAAGGGTGGCTGGCCTCTCCCTTAGAGATAAGGTGAGGAGTGCAGCTATCCGGGAGGGGCTCAGAGTAGAGCCACTGCTCCTCCACATCGAAAGGAGCCAGTTGAGGTGGCTCGGGCATCTGATTAGGATGCCTCCTGGCCGCCTCCTGGGTGAGGTGTTCCGGGCATGTCCCACCGGGAGGAGGCCCCGTGGTAGACCCAGGACACGCTGGAGGGATTATATCTCTCGGCTGGCCTGGGAACACCTTGGGGTCCCTCCGGATGAGCTGGAGGAGGTGGCTGAGGAGAGGGAAGCCTGGGCTTCTTTGCTTATGCTACTGCCCCCGCGACCCGGCCCCGGATAAGCGGGAGAGAATGGATGGATGGATGGATGTTTATGAACCCCAACAATCACATAATCCCATACTAATTTCACTACATGCATGTGTATGTGACAATAAAAAGTTATTTGTTGTTAAAAACACAGTGGGAGAGACCAAATTTAATCATATGTAATAGTGTCATGTAAAAACAATGAAAAACATGTATTAATTTTCTGAATCAAATTTAACAGCTTTTACTGTTACTGTTCTTTCTGTTCTTCATCTTTTAGTTTGACATTTTGGTTCGTTCATGAGCCAGATGATTGGACAACGAAGATCCTGATGGAGAGGACTGTGCAAGGACATCACCTATTTATTGGTTTGATAAATCCTGCAAAGCACCTCAAAGAAGTATTTGTGAGAAACCAGCAGTGGCTCTATGTGCTTAAAATTCAGTTCACCATAAAAAACAAAAAAACAATGAGAGTAGAGGAGACAATGAGGCTATTTTTATAAAGTTAATGCTATAGACATTTAAAACTTTTGGAAATGTTTAATGGAAAAATACAGTTCTGTAAAATTACTGTATATAATGAAATAAATGTGACTAAATATTGTGTATGTTTTCTTATTAATCTATTATGCACTAAAACACCAATGTCAACAATGTCTGTTTTTCTTACTTTTATTCATAACTTAAGAATTTACAAAAACAATTTCCTGGAAATTATGGGATACCTTTGATCCAACCTTTATAAGATGCAACGGCTGAAAGACACAGATCAACACTCATCTGGAAGGTTCCGTCATTGTTGGGGCGGATCTCTCCTTTGTGCACACCTTCATGAAGCTCCTCCCCATCTTTCTTCCAGAACATCTCGGCTCTGTTGGGATAGAAACCTGTAACGTGGCAGGTGATGGGAGAGGAGGAAGACCTCTGGAGGAGAGACACTGAGGAAGAACTGCAGACACTGCACGAAAAGAGGGATTTTCGACCCCGTATACTGACGTGAGCACCGCTAGTACACGACAGCTTATGGGGCAGCGCATTTGCGTTTGTCTGAGTTGTGTACGTACGTCCTCCATTGTCATACCAGGAAAGCAGTGTAGACAAAGAATGCCATTCAGTCTGAACGGAAGAGAATGACAGTCCTACGAAGGAGTATTAGGGCCACACTGAGAAAAAAAAATTAAATTGTGCATTTCGAGAATAAAGTCGAAATTTCGAGAAAAAAGTTGAAACGTCAAGACGTCGTACAGTATTACATCCCACAGGCCCCACAAATTAGGTCATTTCAATATAACAGCCAGTTTTCATTTGCATTTTTAGGGATTTTATATTCAGGCTTTTCTTCCACTACCATTTGGAAATGCTCTATTGTAAAAAATGTCAATCTATTATTTATGATAGTATATGACAATCAGGGGTGAAAGTAGTTTTAAATTCTTGCCGGTACTATGACAAAACACACACACATATATATATATATATATATATATATATATATATATATATATATATTAGGGGTGGGACTCGATTAAAAAAATTAATCGAATTAATTACAAGCTTTGTAATTAATTAATCGAAATTAATCGCATTTTAATCGCATTTCAATATTTGACATGATAAATATTAATTTAAGTTTGGTTGATGAATAAATCAATATACATAAGCTTAAACTTCAAAATTTTGTTCATTTTCCCACCAGTCTACTACACAGACCAATGAAGGGTGGAAGTGCTCCTGTGATAAGTAAACTCCTGAAATTAAAGTTAAGCATCATAACTGGATAGTTTTATTCAACATTAATGTCTCACTTAATCTAGTTGGAAGTTAATCATTCACTCAGCTGTATTCCTTGATGTTGTTATGCTTGTTTTAACAGCTTATTTTGAATTAAAGACTTAAAATTAAACCACAAAAAGGAGAAAAAGTTCGTTCTCCGTTTAACCAGCTGTTTTTACACAGCTGTGCTTCGCACTCACGGTTGCTAGGCGACATGAACTACACAGAGGTGACAGCAGCTGATATGAAGGATAGCCGCTCACTTCCGGCCTTTGTGGTGTTCGTGGGCTGCGAAAGACGTGGGCCGGGTCCTTCGAAGGATGCGGCCCCTAATTTGGACATTGTGCGTCGATATAATCTGTATGCCGGGAACTCGCGCACTGAGAAACGTTCCACGGTGCAAAGTGCGATTAAAATGCGTTAAAATTTTTAACGCGTTAATTTCCCCGTAAATAATTAATCGAAATTAACGCGTTAAAGTCCCACCCCTAATATATATATATATATATATATATATATATATATATATATATATATATATATATATATATATATATATATATATAATATGTGTGTGTGTGTACTATTGCCTGCCTGGATAAGGCAGAAATTAGAATCAGTTGACAATGTAAATGAAATCTCTGGTCATAAGCAGTGTTTTCAATCTGTGCTGTGTTGTTGAACTTGAGCAGAATAACATGAAACACAATTAGTGAATCTCTCTTTGCGTTTAATTGGGATATTTTAAAACGAGCACACTGACATTAAGCGTAGCGGTGAACGTTTTAACCTGTTAACTGGCCAAACCAAAATCACCTGAAAAAACTTCACCCTCTGGTTATTACTGGCTCTAGAAAACCCATGTCGCTACCTTTTAACTGGCCATGTTCTGTCCGGTATGTAGTGCATTTTATATGGAAGGCTAGGCCCTCCCATTTTGATTGACACTTCATTACCCCAGGGGGGCAGGGGGGGAGGAGGCAACCAGCAGGGAGCCGCCGGGAGGCAAGGCTACTGTGGGGCTGACTCAAACTCCCTCCTCAGCTAACAGTTCTGGTAAGATGTAGAGTTCATCAGCAGCTAGGTCAGGGAGATCAGTCCAACACAGGTCAGAAGAAGACAGGACGGCGGGGGGGGGGGGGGGGGGGGGGGGGGGGGGGGGGGGTAGAGCATCTGTTTACAAACATCCAGGAGACAATTTGATAAGCGGCAGTCCAAGAATGCCAGGGAGCCAAATTCCTGATTGTACGACTTGTTTTGGTACAGACTGTACTGATTAATTTGTTGACAGCCTTCAGTCTTACTGGCACCTCTCTGTGGCGAAAAAATCCAATTCATCCAAATCTTCTTGGTTCATTCCTTCGCCATGCAGAAACAGATGCATACATCTCCAAGATCTTACCCCTCAGAATCAGCTCCAGATATACAGAGTCTGAGTTTGAGTCTGTACCCTTACTGCATTCCCGTCATAAGCAGCCTTACCAAGGCCAGACAGCTGCCTAGACTTCCTGAATTGCAACTACAAGCCAGGTATCTCCAGGTCCAATTCGGAGAAACCCCAGTGTCAATAAGCCAAATGTGTGTGTATTCCATTGACAATATGGCCAGGCACGTCATCTTCCACACCACACAGGAACTATAATGTAGCCAGCTGGAATGTCAATTAATAAGAGGGAATAGGGGTCTCCTTCCCCCAATCTCCTCATGGTGAAAATTTGATCAAAACAATGGTGTTGAGAGACCAGCTGACCAGATCCATAATTATAAATTCCAGTTTAGAAGTTGTGTGAAGAGAGGCTCTAAAGCAGCAAAGCAGGGGAAAAAGGAAGGGCTGGGGAGAGAAGAAAAGTGCGTCCATCTCCGCTGAGAGCTGAAGAAAAAAAAAAATATATATATATACCGTACACACACATTCACTCACCCACCCATACTCACGAAGATTGTGACAAATACTCAAAGACACACATTCATCCATTGCTACCCACCCTCTGAAGATGGGGCGAGTGGAAACCACCCCAGGGCCAACAGCGACCCCAAGACGCTGCCAGCCCAGTCCCCAAGGAACCACCTGACCACTAGCTTAACAAATCAGAACCAGGCCGGGGGCAGAGCAAATGACCGGGCCCTTTATACCCAAATAACAAAGCTCATCATAACATTATTTCACAACATACACATGCCCAGAACAGCGGGAATGTGTATGTTATGAAGTGCCACTCATGTTAGCTTAGTCCGTAAAAATGCTCCACCTAAGGCCTTTAAGGCCATTTCACACTGGATGTGTTGCGTAAAAACGACACGAAATTCCAAATCTTTCAGATGCGAACCTGTCGTGTAACCTACATACACACCAGACGCGTTGTGTTTTTGCGAATAGATCGCCCTCATAAAACGCACTGTGAAAGAAAGGAAGTCGACATCAAGTGATGATGTAATAAGGTTGTGATGTTTCTAAACAAGAGAAGGAAGAGAAAAGGCAACCTGGAAGAAGAGAGCCAGCTGTCCACTGGCTCAATAGGCACCCCGACCTCCCACACCCCAGCACAGGGCAGGGGGAGGTGAGCCCAGGGTTGTGGTGACAGCATCCCGGTGCACTGCAGCACCTGAGACTGGTGCCACCGCACCCACGGCAGAGGGCAGCCAGCTCACACTAGACGCCCATTCACTCGACAATAGACACAAACAAGCGACAGGACATACTGGCCTGAGTTGGAAATACAGTGCCCTGTCCCTCCCAACCACCCCACTGTGGCTGTAGAGTTCATCAGCAGCTAGGTCAGGGAGATCAGTCCAACACAGGTCAGAAAAAGACAGGACAGCAGGGGCTGAGGGACATTGGTTTTCCTTGCTATTTGTGGTATTTGCAATGTTGGGTTATTTCATGTTTTACTGTTCTGACTTTGAGTAAAGATGATCTATTTTCTTTTGTTGTTTGTTGTTTGTTATAGAACTGTTGGACCATCTGAGCTGTGCATTTGTGAGTGGGCCCAAAGCAATCCACACTGTAAAACCTAACAGTATTGTTAACAAGGTTTCCTGATTTACTCATTTGACTCATTGAACGCATCACCATCCCATAATAGTTGTTTTCTCGCAGCCCATCCCATAATAGTTTCCTCCTCACGTCGGAACAGGACTTCGCTTCGGAGCTCACTGTTCGCTCTCCTTTAGTTGGACCAGTACCTTCAAATAGTTGCTAAAATAGTTACTATTTTCACCTCAGTGGAGGACTATCTTGCCGGGACAGTCATGGGTTTTGTATCCTCAATGTTTATGCGTCCATGAGACTAAACCATAAACTTCACTATAAACATAAACATCATTATAAGCATAACCCTCATCCCAAAGGAATAAAGAGTGGCATGAGTGTAACTGACGTCTTCTCTCATCTGTTCTGGCCGGACAACCTGGGGAGATTGAGGATCTAAATCAGTTGCCTTTTACAATCCTTTAGAGGTCACAAGTTTGGATTATTTTCCATCACCTCTTTTACTAGTATATCTTAATAAAAGAAGTAAGTTTATTTAACTTAATCTGCTGAAAAAGTTGGAGTCACTCGTTCCCATAAATTTAATGTAATTAAAAATGAATTGTTGAAGTTCTAACTCAGTTGTTTTGAGTGTTTAAAGTTGTGGTAATATATTTCCATTCAGCTCCACTGACTCATTTTCTTGGAGTTTACATTATACTGTATGATTGAAAAAATGTAAACACCACTTCATTTTACGTCTTTCAATTGTTGCTTCTATTTCAGTTTTTAAATGATCACATACCAAATATGTATGCAGATAATTATTAACAATCTGCCAAAATGCCCCCCGCACACACACACACAAAGGAAAAAAAATGGCAGTCATGTTATGTTTCCTTTTAATCAAATCAGAGCATTTTTGGCTTTATTCATTCAAGCTGCCTTAACACAAAATATCTGAGTTACTTTTACTCATAATGAGTAATTTTTTTCATGCTTTAAATGTTTGATTTCATGAACTTGAACAATTTGGTTTCCTCAAATAATTTGAGTTGAACTAACTCATTAGGTTTAACAGTGCACTAGAAGTTACACTGTAACTTCTAGAAACCTGGCAGGAGTAGTATTGTGCATATTTCACTGTTTAATAAGTATAACTCTGTGGGGTTTCTTGCAGTTGAGGTGGGTTTTGTTTTCTAATTTAAACAGGAAGACTAACCACCATATTTTTATATATTTATATACTGTATTTATAAAAATATTTTTATAGAGACAGAAAGTGAAGATAAAAATATGGAGAAACAGCTCAGACTGAGTTTACTGTGTGTTAGAGTTTGAGACAGCAGCAGATCCTGGGGGGAGCTGACCTCAGGTCAGTTTGTTATTGCATAAAAACTGTTTTTGCTGCAGTTCATGACAGTTCAGTTTATGACCATTTAATTTTTTAAATAATCATACAGTAAAAATGAAATCTATTGATGGAGTAGGACCCTCACTTCATTCAGACATTTTCCATCCACAGTGTGTTACGTGTCAGCAGCTTCATCCAGATCAGTGTGATGTAACAGTGATGCCATAAGTTATTAAATATGCTTCAAAATTGAATCTAATGCTGGTAAATTAAGCAGACTTTACTTTCACTTTCATTAATAACCTCCTTGACTCTGTTGAGCCCAGATATAAGTGACGCTGGCATTCAGGACTTCTCATTGGCTCAGATGCAGACTTGATAGTAAAACTGAACTGTTTTTTTTTTTTGTTTTGTTTTGGTTTTTTTTCCTTCCTCGTTTCATCTTCAGCTCCAGCCTGGAGCTCGGAGGAGATACGCGATAAATAAAATGTAGCTGTTAGTTTATCAAATGGCTTTTGGCTTTTTAATGAAGCCTTTTCTGTTTCTTTTTCTCGTGGAAATACGTGTCGCGGCGGGAGGTGAGTTAAACATTTTTGTCAATCAAAGCTGTGTCGTTTTCATGGCCTACAATATATACACAGCAAAAATATACGCCCACAAACCCAAAAGGTTATGGTGACCTATCTTAACATGCCCATGCACTCCGGGAGGAATAGCCAACATCCCACAGACTTCTCTGCGCCGCAGATGCAGACACGCTAGATACTGAGCGCTATATGTATATTTGTATGTATTTATATATATATAAAATCTGAAACACTGGCTGCTGTTGAAGCCTGAAATTATACTAAGTGTATACACAAATTATAGTACTACACTGTTGATTAGTTATGAGATGAAATAGAAAAACTGTTTATATTTTTGTTGAGTGTATAAACAGAAGGACCGTCGGCGTTCACGTCTCTAGTACTGATGGAAGCTTATTTACGCCAATTAAAAAAAAAAAAAAAATCGCCAACCGGTGTTGTTGTTTTTTTTAAACACCATAAAAGTAACAAACATTAAAATATCATTATTAATCAATACATGCCATTATTCTGAGAATGAAAACGGGATCCTGAGGGGCCGTACTGGCTAATGATACATTACAATACAAATAGCAGTTATTCCTCTGTCTTCCCAGGTTTTAAATCTGTGGTCATTCTTGCTTGGTATAAAATTGTTATCATAGGGAACCCAATATACTATCCCAACCTCATATATATATATATATATATATATATATATATATATATATATATATATATATATATATATATATATATATATATATATATATTAGGGCTGGGACTCGATTAAAAAAATAATCTAATTAATTAGCAGCTTTGTAATTAATTAATCGGAATTAATCGCATTTCAATATTTGACATGATAAATATTAATTTAAGTTTAGTTGATGAATGAATCAATATACATAAGCTTAAACTTCAAAATGTTGTGTATTTTCCCACCAGTCTACTACACAGACCAATGAAGGGTGGAAGTGCTCCTGTGATAAGCAAACTCCTGAAATTAAAGTTAAGCATCATAACTGGATAGTTTTATTCAACATTAATGTCTCACTTAATCTAGTTGGAAATTAATCATTCTCTCAGCTGTATTCCTTGATGTTGTTATGTGTCACGCTTGTTTTAACAGCTTATTATGAAAATTAAACCACAAAAAGGAGAAAAAGTTCGTTCTCCGTTTAATCAGCTGCTTTTACACAGCTGTGCTTCACACACGGTTGCTAGGCGACATGAGCTACGCAGAGGTGAGGGCAGGTGACGCTGATATGAAGGCTAGCCGCTCACTTCCGGTCTTTGCGGTCTTCGTGGGCTACAGTACGTGGGCCGGGTCCTTCGAAGGATGCGGCCCCTGAATTTTTGACATCGTGCGTCGATATAATCTGTATGCCGGGAACTCGTGCACTGAGAAACGTTCCACGGTGCAAAGTGCGATTAAAATGCGTTAAAAATTTTAATTCGTTATTTTCCTCGTAATTAATTAATCGAAATTAACGTGTTAATATATATATATATATATATATATATATATATATATATATATATATATATATATATATATATATATATATATATATATATATATATATATATATATATAAATATGAAAAAATCTGCAGTAAATCTGTTAGACATTGCTGGAGAGAGGAGCCAAATGCAGGATGCAAAAGAAACTTTATTTTACAAATAAAAAAATCTGAATAAGAAGTTTTGGACAAAACTGGCAGGAGAAACCATTACATTCTTTTCTTTTTTCTTTTTTTTTTTTACAGAGAATTACTCACTAAAGTATTACCACACTGCGTTTTATGGAAGAATGAACAACCCAGAATTTTTTACTCTTCAGATGGTTGATGATGTTCAGATAAATCACTGGGACAGCATCACCAACAAAAAAGTGACCAAACAGGAGTGGATGAAGAGCATCACAGAAGAGGATCCACAGTACTGGGAGAGTCAGACTGAAGTCTGTGTGGACCAGCAGCAGTGGTTCAGAGACAACACTGAAATGATAAAGAAGCACTTGAACCATACTGAAGGTTTGTTTTACTTTTTATCAGTAACAAGACTGTAAAACTTCCTCTGACTGCTACTGCTGGGTTATTAAACCTGACTGAAAGGAGAGGAAAACAGGTTTAAAGGTTTAAACAGAGTAGCTCTACTGTTTCCTTATCTCAAAATAAATGTGCAGTAGCACTAATAATAATACCAGGAGAATATCAATTGACAACAGTTTTGAAGTTCAGACAAACATTTTATCATTACTAAACACACACACACACACACACACACACACACACACACACACACACACACACACACACCTTAAAAGAAAAAAGATAAATTGTGGATCAGCGGTTCTTTGTGGAAAGATGTGATGCATTATTAGCTGAATGTGCTGTGATCTCATTTATTGTATTCTGTCTCTCTGTTAGATACCCTCACCTTACAGTACATGTACGGCTGTACCTGGAATGATCAGACTGGTGATGTTTTTGTTTATCAAAAATTTGGCTATGATGGAGAAGACTTATTAGTTTGGGACATCGGGACAAATTCATGGGTCACTGCACAGCAGAAAGCACATCAGACTAAAGTCAGGTGGAACCATGAAACAGCTAAGTTGGAGCACACAAAGAAGTACCTCACCAAGGACTGTCCTCAGTACCTGAAGAAGTATGTGGACTATGGGAGGAGCTCTCTGAAGAGAACAGGTAAAATCACATGACCAGATTTTGTGTTTAAGTAATGTGGCATTAAAACAAACACTGTTTAGTTTCTTTTTTCTTCATCTCTATGTCTCCCTCTATCACTCTCACTTCATCGCTTTTTGTCTGTCATGATTTCTTTGTTTACCTTTCCATCATCTTTGACACATCCCTTCATAACTTGTCTCTCACTCTCATGTCTTTTCTTATATCTTTACTCATCTCTGTAATGTTTTCCAGTACTTTACATTTGTCTTATAGTAATCTGTGTATGTAAGCCATTTAAACTGCATTACATCAGACAGAAATGGAAATATTAGCATTTGTCAAGCAAAGTGTGGATGTGGACCCCTTACACAGACTTGAAAACAGATTTAACAAAAACAAAGCTTTATTTGAGAAAGCAGAAAGTCGGAACAGCAGCCAAAAACACAAGCCAACAAACTCAAACTGGAAGAACAACAGAATGCAAAAATACTATGACACAACGAAGAGCTGTGACAAACGCAGGCCTTAAATATACACAAGCCAATCAAGGGAAGTGGACACAGCTGAAACTAATTAAATGAGACAAGAAAGTAAAACTCAGGCACAAGAGCACAAGACTATCAAAATAATACATGAAGTAGCTAAACAGGGAACACTAACAGGTGACAGAGACTTAACTAAACACAGGGAAGGCAGGATAAAGTCAAAGAAGGAATGCAGCACCAACACCTATAACCACAAACAGAAACTAGATAAAACTATTAGAACTCAAACTGCAGGATTACTATAAATAAACTCAACCTATAAAAGAGATACAACAAACGCTCTGAAACAATACACGAAATCAAACAAACTGAAGATATTTAAAAATAAACTTGAAAGATCAGAACACACAAAACACTGGGTACAGAACCAGGACCATGACAACATGCAGTTTTTACTTATAATAAAAGCAATAAACTGTGTTTCTCTTTGCTTTTCAGTTCCTCCCTCAGTGTCTCTGCTCCAGAAGACTCCCTCCTCTGACATCACCTGCCACGCTACAGGTTTCTATCCTGACGAAACCAAAATGGTCTGGAGGAGAGATGGAGAGGAACTCCATGAAGGTGTGGTCAAAGGAGAGATCCTTCCCAACAATGATGAGACCTTCCAGATGAGCATTGACCTAAATATTAGTTCTGTTCCACCTGAAGACTGGAGGAGGTATGACTGTGTGTTTCAGCTCTCTGGTGTGAATGAAATCATCACCAAACTGGACAAAGCAAAGATCAGGACCAATGAAGGTAAGATTTAAACCTGAGGTGTTGAAGATGGCAAACCCACTGTGATTAATAGCTTTTGTTAATACAAATTTCTCTTATTATTTTGTGTTGAAGCTGATAATATACACTCAAATAAATTATATACTCAAAAAAATTAAAAGAACACTTTGAAAACACATCAGATCTCAATGGGGAGAAAATCCTGCTGGATATCCACACTGGTATGGACCGAGTAATGTGTTAGGAATGAAAGGAGGCCACATCGTTTGATGGAAATGAAAATGCTCAACCTGCAGAGGCTAAGTTCAAAGATGAAAATCAAAACGGTGCTCAGTAGTTTGTGTGGCCCCCACATGCTTGTGACCTGACAACGTCGGCTCCTAATGAGACGATAGATGGTGTCCTGGAGGATCTTCTCCCAGATCTGGACCAGGGCATCAGTGAGCTCCTGGACAGTCTGATGTCCAACCTGGTGGTGTCAGAAGGACCGAAGCATCATGTCCCAGAGGTGTTCTATTAGATTTAGGAAAAAAAAATTAGGGGGGGTGAATCTGACTTGAAAAACATGTACAGGTCAAAAAGTGTGAGAGGTTCATGTAACAGTAAGAAAATGTCAATTTTATCTTTGTTTTCTAGAGGGGTAAATCCAAATTCATCATTTTTGTCAGTCAAAGAACAAAAAATTTGAATGTTCTTTTAAATAAGACGTCATTTTAAATAAATGATCTGTTATTTACTGAGTTTCTAAACAAGTTGTTTGTTTTTTGTTTGCTTTTAGCCTCGGCAGCAGCACATCTCATCACCATTGTCATCTCCACTGCAGCCTTCATTGTCTTCATTGGATGTGTGATCGGATTCATTATTTACAAAATTAAATCTGGTGAGACGACCAAAATATCCAAACATGATTTTAGTTTTTGATTCTTTGTTCAGATTTCAAACTGAAACAAGCTTCAGGTCCTCGTACAGTAACAGTACAGTGTCATTATAATATAACAGTATTATCATAGTGAGAGCAGGTAAAGTAACAGAGAGGACTGTAAAGCAGTTGGAGTGAGGGCTGGAGGGGTCAGTGTTCTTCTATTACAGCTGTGACCACTGACATGAGTTTCATTGTTTTTACAGCTGAGTCTCCTCAACATTATAAGTACAGTTTACATTCTGAGCAGAATCAGAGACTCTGAAATTAAATGCATGCTAACAATGCAGACTGTAAGCAATGTGTTCATAAATTAATGTCAGCATCACTAAAGAGCAGCTCAGCTGGGTGCTGAATTTTTCATCTTTTCATTTTTCATTATTTTTTTGTAGATAAGAAGACTCCACCTAAGTCTGCAGAATCACAGAGCCTGACAGGTATGTGTCTGTCTGATGTGCATAATGTAATTGGATTGGAGTATTTTTCTTATATCCCATAAACCTAAATTTCCCCTCTGTGGGACAATAAAGGCTGTTTCTTCTTCTTCTTAATAACTGCAGATGTAATGGCTTTATTTTAAATTTGTGTTCCTATCAAAGTTGACAAAGGTTTTCACACTTTCAGGTATTGAATCAAAGCAGCTGATAAACACAGTGATCCTCGTCCTGTGTTTGTGTTCATGTTGTTAAATACAGAAACTCCTCCTGTCTGCATTTAACACTGACATCAACAGATCAGACTCATTGTTTCCTTGATCATTGGTAATTATTTTGTATTTGTTCTCCTCAGGTTCAACAACTTCCTCAGGTTCAACTTCCTCAGATTTACCAACTGTAACTGTCACACATGGTAGAGTCTCTATAGTACACCCAATGTAGCTTTGTGTGATACAGCATGTTTTTATCATCATCTTGTGCTTTTGCAACTTTCTACTTTGAGACATTTTGAGTTCTTGAAACATTTCTGCACCGTTCAGCTGCTCTGACTCAGCAGCTGAGACTTCAGGTATAAACCTGCCATCACCTTCATGTTACACATGATGCTTCTTCCTGCAGTTCACTGTTTCCAGGTTACAGTTTTATCTCAATGAAGCCTCCTCAGAGGGAACAACAGAGATGCTGAAAGCAGCCTTTGACCAAGATTTAGATGTAATAAGACAGACCTGCTACTATTTCTAACTGAACTAATCATTATGACAGTGAACATCTCCTCACCTGCTGTTTCTTGTGTTGTAAGAAACAGAGTGCTGCCACAATTATGGCTTCCATGCAGGGATTTTAAATTGTATAACTGGTGACGTTTGTGTGGAGATAGTCGTGGCCCAGTGGTTCAGAAAACTGTCCTTGTGTTTGTGTGAAGGCTCATGTTGAGTTTTGTATTTCAGCCTTCAAGCTGAGTGTTGTGGTTTCTTCTTTCTTTAGTCTAATTGTACCAAAGAGGGTTTAAACTGCAGCAACGTACATGCAGTCATCTTGGTGCTGTATCAGTGTGTTGGGGTTTATTTTTTATTCAACGAATAAAATGGCAAATGTTTAAAAGTAAACTCCAGGAAATTAATTAATAAGCAGCGGCTGAAGCAAATAATGGACAATTAAATAAATATATTAGACAGAGAGCAGACAGATGGGAGACCAGTGGTCTCCAGACTAACTTCACGGCCTTTGGGAGATATGTTTAACTTATCCTCAAAGGTTTTGACAAAACATGAACATCTGTGTCTAAGGAGGGAAGGGTGTGTGGGGGCCACTGCTCCCTAAAGAGAATAAAGCTGCCATGTCATGATTAGGAACATGTGAGGGAGGAAGGCAGGTGTGTTTTTTTTTAAGCGGAGCTTTTATTGCTGATTGGAGAAGCTTGTGCCACGATGCTGGAACCAACCATGGACGAACCAATCTGAGAAGGCCAAGTCTAAACCACGGCTCTCTCCAACTGTTGTTGAATTGATGGTGCTTGTAGTATAAAACTGTATGTCTAGCTAGAGATTTCGCTCTTCTGTGGAGGGGAGCACAGGCAGCTGTTTGGAAGACCCTCAACCGATTGCTGTGTAAACACAATTCATCTGATTCTTTAATATATTCACAAAATAAAAAAAAACACACACTGACAAATGCTTTTTTTTAAAAAAGCCTTAATTTTCTAGTTTTAACACTTTGAATTTTCTAAACACGCCTCATTGATGAATGCTGAATCTTTATCTGAACAGCAGAAACAGAGAATAAACTGTTTCTGTTTTGAAATGGAAGAAGACTTTTTTTTTTTTATTCCAGCCAAGACACAACATGTACAAAAGACCCCTCACAACACAAATAAACCAAATATTTACTTTTGTCATAGAAATAAATGAGTGATGTCATGAATATTTTTCTATGTGAAATTTCTCAGATTAATTTGTATAACTTTATAATGTAGGTGCCTGCAGGCCCTGAAGAAGAAAGATTATGTCTGTAGTAATGATGTGTTTATTTATCACAGTGGGGGGTCTGAGTGTGAATATTATCATGATTCACTTTTAATGCTACTTTCAGCTCTCCTTTATTGCAGCCTGTAGCTCTGCAGGTTTGATTTGGGAGAGTTTTCCTTCACATGATCCAAAATTAAAGGGGAGTTGTGTCTCCATTTGGAATTGAACCAGCAACTTTTTGCTTGCTCCTGATTTATGTGCACTTTACGATTACTGATTTTTAATAAGCACCAACATGAGTTTCGGAATTAATCAAATCTATAATTGAAAGATGGATATTTTGCTGTAGTGTATAAATAAGGTATTAAAAAAACAGGTTTAGATTAGATTGCTTTATTGTCACTGAATGCTCAGCGAAATTACCATTGCAGCTTCCGTTAAAAAAAAAGACATAAATACACTATGCATAAACAGAAACAATAGTAAACAATACACAATAAGTTAGAATAAAATAAAATAAAATAAGATGTGCAGAATAGTTGCAGGAAGGAAGTAATTTCCAGCCTCCCCTTATTAAGTGATTATGTGTGCAACTGCAGAGGGGAGTAGGTGTGTGGCGGGGGGGAGGCGGAGTGTGAGAGTGTGAGTGCAGTGTGTGGCTGTAGTGGGGGGGGGGTGAGTGTTGCTGGTAGGGTAGGTGTCTGGGTGTGAGTGACTGCAAGTGAGATTAGGTGTGTGAGGTTTGTGTGTGGTGCTGTGGGGGGCGCGGGGGGGGGGGGGGGGGGGGGGGGGGGTTGATGGCTCTGACAGCGTTGGGGAAGAAACTGTTCTTCAGTCTGTTGGTGGGAGTCCGTATGCTCCTGTACCGCTTTCCTGATGGAAGTGGTGCAAACAGTCTGTGGCCCGGATGGCTGGGGTCCTTGACGATGGCTCTTGCTCTCTTTTTGACCCGGCTTGCATATACAGAGTCAAGGTCTGGGAGGGGGCAGCCCACAATGCCCTGTGCTGTTCTTACCACCCGGGCCAGTTGTTTCCTCTCCAGTGCCGTGCAGCTGCCAAACCACACCGTCACATTAAGGCAGAGCATGCTTTCAATTGTGGCCCGGTAGAAATTCAGGAGCAGCTGAGAGGAGAATCCAGCCCTTTTCTGTTTCCTGAGGAAGAAGAGCCTTTGTTGTGCCTTCTTCACCAGGTGGGATGAGTTGGTAGACCAGAAGAGGTCAGATGTGATGTGGAGGCCCAGGAACTTGATGTTCTCCACTCGCTCCACTGTCTCTCCATCTATGAGGAGAGGGGGGTGTGGTCCGTCTTCCTGGACCTCCTAAAGTCCACAATGATCTCCTTGGTCTTTCCTGTGTTATTATTGCCTGATGCCCAAGAGCCAACAGTCCTTGTTGGCATTACTTCAAAAAATAATAGATGCATATAAATATTGTTAATACTTTCATTTCCATGCAGCAAACAAACACAAAGTAACCAAATGTAGAGCATAAAGCTCTGAATTTCCAACTGAAATTTAAAAAATGCTACTGTGTATTTCTGATAGCAGAGCGACAGGTAAGCTACTGACACTAATGTGAAGGGCTCACAGGTACACAGGGCAGGTGTGGCTCCAGAGCAGTGTTAGATGTGTGTAAAATGTCACATAGGTGGAGTCACTCAATCTGGATCTCAGCAGTTCTTGTTGAAGTTCAGAACAGTGAAAATCTGCTCACACAAACATGTGGAGCCAAACAAGCTGAACATTTTCTTTGTTAATCTCTGGGAACTTGATCTTATCCAGCTGTCGGTGTTGTGCCAAATTCATTTCAGAAAAAAATAAAATGACTTCCAATGTTTTACTGTGTTTTTTTTATGTATGATGTCTTTGCTTATATTGGTGAGTAGACTGTAGTTTTGTCCTGCTCGGTTGGTAGTATTCTTATTTCTGACCACTGCCTACAGTGGGAAACTAGTAAGGCATATGTCAGGGGTATGATAATTTCATTTTCGGCCAATAAAAGGAAGCAAAAGCTAAGAAAACAACAAGAGCTTAGCAAGGAACTCAAAGCAAAAGAGAAAGCATATATCGAGTCCCTGTCTGCTCGGCCGTTAAGGGAAATTTCTGCAGTTAAGTCTGCTCTTAACAGCCTACTCACACAACAAGAGGAGACTAAACTTAAATTTGTGAGACAGAGATCTTATGAACATGGCGATAAACCAGGGAGGTATTTGGCTTAACTTACGAGGAAAAGAGCAGATTGCCATTTATTCGCTGTCATTTGTGATGATAAAGGGACATCGGTACATGATAGCATTCAAATAAATTCCATCTTTAAGCAATTTTATCATGACTTATATTCATCGGGACAGTCAATAGATGCACATAACCTAATGGAGTACTTTTTCTCACACATTAAGCTACCCACCATTACAGCAGAACAAACTATTCTTAATGCACCCATTTCCAGAGAAGAAGTTGTAAATGCTATCAAGAAGTTAAAAAGTGGGAAGGCTCCTGGGCCTGACGGGTTTACTGGTTGGGTATTGAAAGGATGAATGATGTGAGGCTGAGTACCAGCAATCCTGTTATACTTAACACAGTTAAAGCCTGGCGTTTGGTACGTCATCTGATAGGGGTTTCAATGTATGGAGGGATAGGGGGATTATAATGCTGAAAGATGTTTTTTCTGACATCACACTGATGTCATTTGCACAACTGTCCATGAAACATAATCTCCCCATACACCTCAGAAAGTATATAGCTGCACCCCTGAACACAGGAGAAATGAGGAGCAGGAGAGAGGAGACGGTCAGATCACGACTCAGACTTGGACACATTGGTTTAAATAGCACATTATTTATAACAGGTAAACACCATGCAGGAAAATGTGGTGGAGAAGATGAGACCAAAGAACATGTTTCTATCAGGCCATATTCCATTTTTTAAAAACAGACTAATTTGTTTAGTGGGAGGTTTTTATTGTTTTTTTGGGGGGGAGTTACATTTAAGTCCACACTGCATACCAGTTTGCAGCAGCGCTGCACTGTCTCACCAATAAAATTAAAAGGAAGAAGAGGAAGTGGAAGAGAGCTGGGCAGTTTCTCAGTGCGCAACTACAGAAATCCACAAACGGCCCTGGTTTGTTAACAGCCATTAAAACAAGAAGAAGAACAAGGAAGTGAAGCTGAAAATGGAAAAAGGAAGTAAACGGACATTAAAATAAAAAGCTGTTTTTGAAGGGAAAAGAAATAAGCACTTTTTTCCTTTGTTTCAAAGGAGAGACGTTTGGATTATGGCAAAGAATGAGGACAGTTAGACTCCTGATACTTCTCTGCTACTCTGTCTGTGTGACTGCAGGTGAGCATAATAAACCGTCCTTACTGTACTAACAGGTAATTGTGTTACCGGGCTAGGAGGGAAAAATCTCTGTATTTTATTTGTTTCTGTCGGCCTGCACCGCATGTAAAACACCGGGACTTTAATTTTGATTTTGTTGCTTGATTGTACTACATGGTATCTGTATTCCAACAAAACAACAAACACACAAAAAAGAAAAAAGTAATGATAACGCAAAGTAATCAAAGCTTCTCTTACTGAAGGTAATTCACTTTTTCAGCTTGGCCTAGAATACTAGAATCTGCTCCCAGAAAAAGTGTGGGTCCATATATTTCCTGAACCATGGAACCACAGGGTGTCCATTGGTAAATGGACTAGCTCTTATATAGCGCTTTTCTACTCAGTCAGAGCACTCAAAGCGCTTACACAACATGTTTACATTTACCCATGCACTCACATTCATACAAGCACTTCCATGTTTATACTAAGCTAAGTGCTTTTAATTAACTAGCATTCACACACATTCATACTCCGACAGGATGGTCGGAGAGCAACTTGGGGTTAAGTATCTTGCCCAAGAATACATTGGCATGTAGCCTGGAGTAGCCAGGAATCGAACCGCTGACCTTCCGATCAGTAGGTGACCTGCTCTACGTACTGAGCTACAGCCACCCCATACTAACGGTGGACTATTCTCAATAGTCCACCGTTTCATCTGTTAGGGCCACATCCCTTATAAAATTAATAAAAGTCTCCAAATCTTCTCAAACAGTTGTTGCTTGGATTTATGAATATATTTTATTGTTTCAAGTGCCGAGCGAGATAACATCTGCTTTAACCGCTGGGTGGTGCTGAATCTGCTGATGTTTCTGCAGGTCAAAGCTGGACACTTTGTTGCAGTCAGTACACTGAGGTCTATAAATGCACATTAAGCTTTGCTATAATTCTGCTTCTCTGCATATAGAACCATCAGAAATCATTTTGGGTCTACTATAATCTGTTTAGGAATTATTTTCAGTTATGTTCTTTACCTCCTCCCAAAATATTTTTATCTGCCTGCATTCCCACATGCAGTGAATTAATGTTCCTATGGAGACACACTTTGTACATGTCTGCTGTGTTTTTACCATTTAAATTGTAGGACTCTAAGACAACTATTTATAGACATTGTGTGAACTTTAGCACATGTTTTTCCCACTCTTGCTCACTAAAAATTTGTGTCAAATCCTCATTCCAGGACATTAATTTATATTTTGAATTCTCTGATGAGTTTGATATCAACATGTTATAGAAATCTGATGATGCCTTTTCTTAACCCTCATAATGTCCTGTTTGTTTTTTTTACCCCAAATGAAATCTATTGCTATCAAAATATGTTTTGCATTCATCCAATGATTTGAAAATAAGAGGGGCTGTTCGATACTATGCGCTTTATGATTAGAATCAATTTTAAGCAATTTGATTGAATTTTGCATTTTTATTTAATTTAAAAACATCTGTTGTAATATGGGGTCAAAAAATGACAGTCAAGCCAAGTGGGGTAATTTTGACCACAGAGGACAATGCGTGTAAGGAAATCTGGAGGACATTACAAGGTTAAGTTATTTTTCGCTTTTTCCAACAGTGAAAGGGGACATTTGTTAAGACTGCTCAGATTTGCTTTTACAAACTTCTCATTTGAATATATTAAAAGTTGTGTGTGACATCAGACTCTGGAAGATAGAGGTCATTAATGGTTTTAAGTCCTCTGGATGTGTCATGGGAAATGAAGGACCCAACTGTGGGAGCAACTGTTAAAAGTTTAAAGCTTTTATTTGCACAAATCAGAAGGTGAGTTTGTAGGTTAGATCCGAATGTAAGCAGGGGGAACTCACTTCCAGCACTCTGTTGGCCAGACGAGGCTCTCTCTTTGACTCGTAACTTCTTGCTCACTCGTACAGTCGGGCTCTGCTCTGCACACAAACAATAATACGCTTTTCTACCAACAGGGTGCCAGTATTTGAACCGTTCAGCAGTTATTTCACCGCGAACGCATTTGGTGCTCGGCTGAAAAATGGGTTCAACTCGGCTGGTCTCGAACCAAGAACGCATGACAAAAGCGGCAGAAGGGCGTGACTCTGTCATCTCAACATAAAGTTTTCTGCCGTATTACACAGGGGCGCTGCTATATACTTTCTGAGGTGTATGCGGACACATTTTCTGTTTTGTGCCCCGGAGAGCTTTCTTTTTGCCTCACCATCTCTAGCTACCTGTGCTCAGATGATAGCACGATTCAAATAAAATAATCGAACTTACTGGCAGTGCAAACATAGGTATCTTAACATAAACAATCTTGCACAAAATTAGCAGGTAATGATAAACTTATTGATTAAACATTGTACAGCTTTGTACCCAGAATTACATTAGAAACACACTGGTAAATATGACTCACTTTTTCTTTAAAAATACAAGGCATCACCATAACTTGGTACCTAAAATAACTTCTGTCAGGTAAACAGGTTTTTTGTGAAGGAAGACACCTGAAACACTTTAATTAAAAAAGTAAAACATTTAATATATTAAAGGATCAGAAAAAGTACACATGGCCATGTGGGGGCTCAGAGTAAGAGTGTGCACTCTCTCCCTCTGAGCCCGTGTTCCTGTCTAACCAAAACATTTTTATACAGCTCGTCATTATCTAAGCATAAACAATCTCTGGGTGCTATGAGTTGACCTTCGTCATCCAGGCTCATTCCAGCTGGTTTTCATGACTCAGATTCCACTCAGTCATAGTTTTCTTCCAAGATGGCGCCACGGTAGGCAGCCTGTTACTGCAGCTCCCAGGTTACTTCCCTTTCTTGTGTGTTTTTCTTGTGTTTTTAGTTTTTCTTTCAGACTCTTAGTTTCGTAGTTATATTAGATATCAAACCCGTCATGGACCTGCGAAGTTTCATTAGAGTAGTGGCATTCCTTATACTCTTTTTGGGACTTTTCACCACTTCATCTGGAAAACCGGTGAGCCACTCTATTGTTTACAGCCGGGATCAGCTGTTAGCCCTGTGCAACAGGAGCGTACTCCCGGAGGAGCGACCCGAGATTCCGAAGGAATTACGGCGTCGGAGGAGGGGATGCAGAGCTGGAGCGAAGTACCGGGAGAGGAGGAGACGGTACAAACCGAGCATTCCATCTATTCTCATGGGCAACGTAAGATCTTTACCCAACAAGATGGAAGAGCTGACGGCGCTAACCAGACTGCAGTGGGAGTACCAGCAGAGCAGCCTCCTGCTGTTCACGGAGACTTGGCTCACGGACCACACACCGGACTCCGTAGTAACATTGGAGGGCTTTCAGCTGGTGAGAGCGGACCGGAGCATGAGGGAGAGTGGTAAGAGGAGAGGTGGGGGACTGGCGATGTATGTTAATGAGAGATGGTGTAACCCAGGACACATCACTGTGAAGGAGCAGCGCTGTACCAAAGACATTGAACTGTTATCAGTTAGCGTTCGGCCATACCACCTGGCCCGGGAGTTTTCACGTTATTGTGTTAATTGTTTACATCCCGCCGTCGGCCGACGCTACAGCAGCCTGTGAGGACATCCACACCACCGTCTCTCAGTTACAGACGGCACATCCGCAGTCCCTGATTATCATCTCTGGGGACTTCAACCATGCCTCACCTTCTTCCACTCTCCCTAACTTCACCCAATAAAACTCAATAAAACTCTAGACCTGCTGTTTGCTAACACAAAGGAGGCTTACAGCTCATCACCTCTACCCCCGCTCGGCCACTCAGACCACAACCTGGTCATTCTTCACCCCACCTACACCCCCATTGTGAAGAGGAAACCCCCCACCAAGAAGACAATAAGACTGTGGTCTGAGGACTGCAGTGAGGCCCTGAGAGACTGTTTTGAATGTACAGACTGGCAGGAACTCTGCAGGCCTCACAGTGAGGACATCGACGCCCTCACCCACTGCATCACAGACTACATGAACTTCTGTGTGGAAAACACTGTGCCAACCAAGAAGGTACGGTGCTTCTCCAACAATAAACCGTGGGTGACCCCAGAGCTGAAGGCCCTGCTGAACGAGAAGAAGAGGGCCTTCAGATCTGGAGACAAGGAGGAACTGAGGAGAGTGCAAAAGGATGTAAAATACAAGATCCGGAGAGGCAAAGAGAGCTTCAGGAGGAAGATGGAGGAACAGCTCCAACATAACAAAGTCCGAGAAGTCTGGAGAAACATGAAAAAAATCTCTGGCCACTTCGAGGACAATGGAGGAGCCACAGTGTCTGCTGACCGGGGGTGGGCTAACAACTTGAATCTGTTTTTCAATAGATTTGACTCTGGGTCGTTGACCACCTCCCCCACCCCTCAGCTCCCATCTGCCCCCTTCCCTATGCTGACCCCCCTCTCTCCTGGTGCAATGCCATCATTGCCTGCGCTCTCCTCACCCTCACCCACAGCGGAGCCAGCCCCATCAACCACCCCAACCCAGCCTCACATCCACCTCACATCTGATCAGGTGAGAAGTCAGCTCAGGAAGACGAAGATCAGGAAGGCAGCGGGTCCAGATGGAATCAGCTCCAGACTGCTCAGGGATTGTGCAGACTAGCTCTGTCAGGTGGTCCTGCACATCTTCAACCTGAGCCTGAATCTGGAGAGGGTTCCTGAACTGTGGAAGACTTCCTGCATAGTTCCAGTGCCAAAGATCACACATCCCAGGGAGTCCAACCACTACAGACCTGTGGCCTTGACTTCTCACCTGATGAAGACCATGGAGAGGCTCATCCTGCACCACCTCCGCCCACTGGTGAGCTCAGCGCTGGACCCCCTGCAGTTCGCCTACCAGCCTGGCATCGGGGTGGACGATGCCGTCATCTACCTGCTGCACAGATCCCTCTCTCACCTAGAGCAGGCAGGGAACACTGTGAGGGTCATGTTCTTTGACTTCTCCAGTGCTTTCAACACCATCCAGCCTGCACTGTTGAGAGGGAAGATGGAGGGAGCCGGAGTGGACAAGCAGCTGACGGCATGGATCATCAACTACCTCACCAACAGACCACAGTATGTGAGGTGCCATGACTGTGTGTCTGATGTAGTAGTCTGCAGCACGGGGGCGCCACAGGGCACGGTCCTCTCACCCTTCCTGTTCAGTCTGTACACCTCAGATTTCAGGTACAATTCAGACCATTGCCACCTACAGAAGTTATCAGATGATACGGCCATCATCGGATGCGTATCAGATGGGAACGACCAGGAATACAGGGGGGTCATCAGTGACTTTGTCGGCTGGTGTGAGAACAACTCACTCCAAATCAACGCCAGCAAGACGAAGGAGATGGTTATAGACTTCAGGAGGAAGCCACCCCCTACAGCACTGGTGAACATCCAGGGAAAGGACATTGAGACAGTGGTCTCCTACAAATACCTGGGTGTTCATCTCAATAACAAGTTGGACTGGACTACAAACACAGACGTCCTGTATAAGAAGGGTCGACTCCACCTGCTGAGGAGACTGAGGTCCTTTGGTGTCTGCAGGACTCTGTTAAAGACTTTTTATGACTCAGTGGTAGCATCTGCCCTTTTCTATGCAGTGGCCTGCTGGGGGGGTGGATGCACCGAAAGGGACAGGAGCAGGATCGACAAACTGGTGCGGAGGTCTAGCTCTGTGTTGGGATGTCCTCTAGAGTCTGTGATGGTGGTGGGTGAGAGGAGGATGTTAGCAAAGCTGACATCCATCATGGACAACCCCCATCACCCTCTTCATGAGACCGTGGGTGAGCTGAGCAGCTCCTTCAGTCAGAGACTGAAACATCCTCGCTGCAGGAAGGAGCGCTTTCGCAGGTCATTCATCCCAACAGTAGTTAGACTGTATAACACATCATAATGTCTTGAGTCACTTGGACACTTTACCTCCACTGCCATCACTTTATCCATATAGTCCAGATACATTTTATTTATTACACTCACCCATATAATGCATACCGTGTATGCTGTGTACCTTACCGGCTACAAATGTATATAATATTTTGATATCTTTATATAGTGTTTTGACGTGTGTGTATATGTAAATGTGGGTATTGACACTGATATATATATTTATGTATATAGTGCTTATGTATATGTGTATAGTTTTTTGCTATTTTATTTTATTCTATTGAATTTTAGTTTTTAGTTTAGTTATTTGTTCTTACTCATCCTTTTCATTTTTTCTCTGTATTGAGCTGCTGTAATGCACAAATTTCCCCTTCGTGGGATTATTAAAGTTTTATCTTATCTTATCTTATCTTATCTTATCTTATAGGCACATCTTCTTCCTGATGTTCTAATTTAATCAATACAGAGAAATCTTGTCCAGATTAATGACAGAACATGGTGACGTTGGTAATGTTCTAATTGTACGTTCGATGGCTGGTCCTCAAGATTAGGTGCACTGAAACAGAGAAGTTAGAACTTTCTGATCAGTTGCTCTCTGTCTAATGTGTTATTTAATTGTTTATTATTTGGTTGATCCACTGTTTATTAATCAATTTACTGGAGTTTACCTTTAAACATTTGTCCTTTATTCACTGAGTAAAAAATAATCCCTAACAACTCCCTCCTTTTTCACACCATTCAGGTGTGAAAAAATTTAACACCCCTATGGTTATTAACCTATTGATTAACACTAAAAACAACATGAAAACAAACAAAAATGGCATGAATATAATATATTTAAAGCACAACAAGTCACTACAAACCAGAATTGCTCTCATGATATTTCTGTGAGCCTCTGACTTTTGTAATCAGTGTTTATGCTTCAACAAGGTCACACACACACACATTTGTTAGAGACAGACAGAGGGAGAGACCAGCTCTCTTTTTCAGTAAAGAATGGAAAAACATATAAAAAGCATTCTAAAGCATTATTATTATTAGCACTCTTATTTCCTAAATTCACCTCCTTTTCTATAAAGTAAGACCAAACAAACAGAAATGCCAAACAAGTGGACTAAAGCACGAGACACAAGATCATAAAACATAACCTCAGAATATATCTGTTTAGAGCACATCACATGAAACAAATATTTATTATCACACTTTCATCAATTAGTATTTATTTACTGAATAACTGATCCTGTCATTACAGGTTCAAACCCCCCTTTTCTATGTCTTTTCCCAGGTGATCAATTCCTTAGGAAAATAGGGAAAGTTTGAATTTGTCCATCTGATTCCCAAAACATTTTCCCATCATTAAAGATACAGGATTTATTTATTTATTTGAGTTCTCTACTAATTTTGACAGTGCTCTGGAGAATTGAACTGCTGTGGTTAAATATTATTTAGACTGAGTAAACCACACAAGTAACATCTGTTATTTTATTCTGCTGTTAATGATGTTCCAGTTTTTCAGTCAGCCTCTGTAAGGTTAATCAACATTCCTGATTTAATATTATAATTAACCCAATCTAAGTTTTGTTTAATTATGACCCAAAGGCATACAGTGACACAAACTCTGCTGCTGTACCTTAAATTTGTTAGGAACTCCAACAGGAAGTCTTAGGCATAAAGAAGCCTTTCAGGCTGATTGTTTTATTACAACCTGGACTAATTCAGACACCATCCCATTTTCCCAAGACTCCCATCCTCCACACGTCAGTCCTCTGTTTGGCAAACCAGGGATTTTTAATGCCAGTTATACTCCGATAACAGGCCATCACACTGAGATGTTCCCATCCACAGTGTGACGGACAGGGGTTCTAGTCCGAGGCAAAACATTCCCTGTAAAAGGCACATTTCCTTATCAGGACATAGCGGGGAGCAGTTACTGGTATCTTTGAAAACTAGTCCAGTTGTATTAAGTTGTACTGATTTTTCCTGCTGTCTTTAGTTTGAAAAGTTGAGTCTTGAACTGCAGGTCTTTGGGGTCAAAATTCAAATATGAATAGAACCTGCGGTCTGATCAGGTCTAACTGTTCAACATAGTTTTATTTATTAATTTTACCCACTAAATATAACTCCCTGACTCAAAGACTATCAAATTAAAATGTACACACTACAATTTGCCAAGAGACATATTTAACAGCAGAAGTTTATGTTTGAAAGATCTATTATTCAGTGTCTTCATATTAAAGATCTCTTGATTAGTTTAACCCAGTCTAAATTTCTCTATTCTCGAAATGATTCAATTTATTCAGATAAAAAATAAAAAGGAATTAATGCTCTGAAATCAACACTTAATACAGATTTAGGTCAGAAACCAGGAAAAATATCAATATATGCTAAAGCTCACACAGTCTATGATTAGTCATCCTAGAATCCTATAGTTTAATTTTGCACATGGGTACATGTGTTATACCCATGGAATAAAATGAAAACAAAAACACTAAAGACTAAAGGTAGAAGCAAACATAAAGAAAAAAAACATATAAAATTGTGATACCAAGATCCAACAGTACATTGCCTATGGGAATTCAGCAGGGAGGAAAGGAGCCAGTTTTGAATCTGTTCTTTACTTTTCACTTAAAAATTATACAATTTTAGGGTAGCTCCCTCCTTTTGGTCTCCAGAAACACCCAGGTTTAAGACTTTACTGGCCAATTCTGGCCCCCAAACCTTATATTTCACATTTCAGAATTTAGCCATTTATTTTCTCTTTTTTTTTTTTGTTAAAATTGATTAAAAATAAAATAAAAACAATAAAAACAATATTCATTGCAAATGATATTTGTCCTCATTCTCTTATTATTTGGTTATCTTTCAATGACAGCATTAGAATTTGAGTTTCATTAAGCATGTTATTCAATGTTATTGTAATGGAAAACTTGCCAAAATTACAGATATTATTGTTATCTTAATTGCTAAAAAGAAAGGGAAAACTAATTGGACTTAATTCTGTCTTACATCATATACAAACAATCTGCTTTCTATTTAGGAATGACACAGTTTTAGTGTTAGTGAGAGAAACCTTGATTATTTTACTGTCATGACTCCATTTATTTATTTTGTACTCTGTGTAATTTGTGTATCTTTATTGGTCTTGCTCTGAATATAACACCATGTAGTGCAGTCAGTCAAAATTATTCAGGTGAGTCTGAAATGTTGTGGTAATTCTCTGGTCAGAGGTCATACTCACACATCTAACTGAAATCAGGACGTGTCCCTCCTTAGACCTCATGTCAAGAAAAAACAATAATTAGTGTTATAAGAAACAAAGCAGATTATATTCCTGTGGCTTTCCAATGATAAATTATCCAAACAAATTATGAGTCAGACTACTGAGAATGTTCAGACTGGAATTGAAACATTGCAGTCAGTTGTTATTTTCTTGCAGTTCCTTGACCTTTGACCACTAATGTGTTTTGGTTCTTCACTGAGAGCCTGTGACTGAGCGTGCTTAAGGCCTAATGCTCCCCATGTCGAAGAGAACCCCTGTTGATGACTCTCCTCCTGGTCTCAGACTTTACACAGAGGTCAAGAAACTTACAGTTCACCTGTTCGTCTGAAGTTGGGCCTTCTTACTGAGGGTCATGTGGAACCAGGAGCCTTTTTCCTGAGTCTTTAGAGTCTGTTAGTCTGCTCAGGAGAGCTTGGTGTGATCTTGAACACCTCGATCTGCACCAGTTTCTTTATTGGTACCTGATCCAGTCTCCTGCAGCCCCAGTGTTGTTGTTCAGGCTCCTGTTACAATGAAACTAAGAAATCTTTATTAGTTAAATCTTTACTCTTCTCCTAGTTTATATCCCTCCTTTGAGACATAAACTCTGTTTTGTCTCACTAATTAACCTTAATTTAGCTTATTTATCTAAAGGGCATACTCAGTTTTATATCATTAGCTTTTGGGATTTTTTTCTTTAATGCTTAATTTAATATCAGATTGTTCATACATTCAAAATTTAAATGTTCTCTGCTTTTCTCTTATAACGTTAGCTTTAAACAAATCTACCAAATAAACAAATGTAAATGCACAAAAGAGAAAATCAGATGATTTTATTTTATCCTACATGTTTTGCATTGTAACAGAGCGGCAGCTCAAGGTTTGGCACTTTGTTTTGCTTTGATTCAAGTGTGTCACAAAATATTCACACAGACTGATTTGTGTAACTTTTCTTTTTAAGGTTTCACCAATACTGTGCTCCTCATGGAAATTTTTCTTGAAATTTAACAACAATTTGACATAATTTGTGATGATCAAGGCATTTGTCTGCTGTATTGGCTTTTATTTTAGGAAAGTCAATTAAGTTTAGCTTTTCTCCACTAATTGTCTCTAATCAGATAGAGTCAGGGACCCACGAGTGTGCTCCCCTTTAAAATAAAAGAAATAAAATTAAAGAGTAAAATCAAAACAAAATAAGTAAAATAAAACAATAAATGAAACAAATATATCTGCTTCTCAGTGTTTCTAAGGGGTTTATCCCCTCCCCAAATTTTCCCAAGATATTCAGGATTATTTATCAAACCACTCTCTAAGAATGTGCAAAAAGAAAAGAAAAGAAAAGAAAAGAAAGGGAGTGAAATAAAAATATTTTTGCTCCCCAGGGGAACAAGAGAACTAAGCAAAGTCCTAGACAACCAAAAAATCAAGAGAGAAAAAGGAATAAAAATAAAACTGAGAATGCATTTTTTTTAAATAAAATAAAATAAATATATGATATTCTCTAAAAATAATGAACTCCTGACTGTCCTGTCCCTTTCTTTTTTTTTTTTTAAATCCTTCAATGGTAGCAATACTCACTTTGTATCAGGGATAAACCTTATCCCTGAGAGCTCTTGACCCTCACTCCCTAACTCTACTATCCATACCAAAAACAAATAAACAAACAAACAAAAGCAAAAAAAGGGAAAACAACAAAAAATTGAAAACAAAACATTAAACAAAACAACTTATTTCACTCATAACTCATTTTTTCTCACTCACACGCACACAAGCTGTGTCTCTCTGACACACACAAACTTAGATTCACACGCACACACGCACCAATGCTGTAGTGACAGACACACACACACACCAAATGCTGAGAGAGACGCACACACATTTGCACAAACACACTCCAGATGTTAAACTTTACAACAATTTTCCATTTTCTCTTTCTCTCTGTGTCTGTCTCTGAGCCACACACACTCACACTCACTCCAGTTGTTTTCTTTCTCTGCTCACACACACACACACACACACACACACACACACACACACACACACACACACACACACACACACACACACACACACACACACTGACTCAGATACACACAGACAGATAGCAACAGAAACGGTTTCCTTTTCCTATGTGAATCAGCTCTAGAGTTTTTCCCAGATTTTGTTTTCTTTTGTTTTCCAGGTGCATAATTTAAAACCAAGAATTTATTTAAGCTTTTGCTTTATCTAATAAATTAGCGGGGGACGTCTCCTCCTTTTTTTTTTTACATTTACTGCAACCTTGATATTTGTCCTCTGCACTTTATGCACCCTTAATTTTGTTTTACCGGTTTCTTTAGTATGTCATCCCTTTTTTTTCACTGCAGTATCAGCCCACTTGTTCCCACACACACAGATACACACATATACACACACACATATACACACATAGAGGCATCTTCATTCACACTTTTAGTTGCAACTTTTACTAACAATTTCATGCCAATTTCTTAGTCTCTATTTTATTCACACAACACTTTTGTTACAATTTTTATTTACTGCCAACGTGTTCCATGAGAGTTGACCCAGTCAAATCCTTATTTTATCTCAATGAAACTACTTTAGTGTACGCTACAAGAAAGCCAATATTTTACTGTCTTAGGCAGCTATGAGCCTCTGCCCGTAGGCCAACGCAAGTGTCTATCCAGAAATCCGCCTCTGGTAAGCCGACAGATAAATTGACAACATTCAGTAATTTTTGCAAAATTATTACTATTTTATATGTCTCTCATGGTATAATGCCAATTGTCACACTACTGTTGCTGTGGATATAAGGAGTTATCTCTATTCATTAGAACATTTTCCAGCCACACACACTTCTTGGTTTTATTAAATAAATTTGATCAATAGTCTATTGCTATAGGGCAGTTTTACGTTTCCTTCATCTCTCACAATCCTTTTTTCACTCATTTCAACTCTTATCACTTCACTTATTTTATTTCTTTTACCCATTATCTTTTTATTCATTTTTTAAAGTCAATCCCTTTTTGTTTTTCTGACACTTTAATATTTTCAAGCTTTAAGCAGTTTAACAGATCCTCTAAAATTTGTTCTAATAGCGCTTTGAGTGCTCATACTGAGTAGAAAAGCGCTATATAAGAGCTAGTCCATTTACCATTTACCATTCTCTCGTGACATTTCCTCCTCCTCACTCACAAAAAATTTCAACGTCCAATTCTGCAGAATTCGGTTATTTAAAAACCACAGGTTTCTGCTTACCTTATTTATGAGGCACCCCTGTGAGTGTTTTGAGGAGTTCAAGTTTCAAGCTGAGTCCTGGAGAAAATATTCCCCTTTGTCCTCTTTTGCCAATCATCCTCCTTCACAAATCACCTGTCATTACCTGTTATCAGTTCTTTATCACGTCGGGGTCACCATCAGTCAGGTAAACAGGTTTTTTGTGAAGGAAGACACCTGAAACACTTTAATTAAAAAAGTAAAACATTTAATATATTAAAGGATCAGAAAAAGTACACATGGCCATGTGGGGGCTCAGAGTAAGAGTGTGCACTCTCTCCCTCTGAGCCCGTGTTCCTGTCTAACCAAAACATTTTTATACAGCTCGTCATTATCTAAGCATAAACAATCTCTGGGTGCTATGAGTTGACCTTCGTCATCCAGGCTCATTCCAGCTGGTTTTCATGACTCAGATTCCTCTCAGTCATCACAGTCAGCACATCTTCTTCCTGATGTTCTAATTTAATCAATACAGAGAAATCTTGTCCAGATTAGTGACAGAACATGGTGACGTTGGTAATGTTCTAATTGTACGTTCGGTGGCTGGTCCTCAAGATTAGGTGCACTGAAACAGAGAAGTTAGTACTTTCTGATCTGTTGCTCTCTGTCTAATGTATTATTTAATTGTTTATTATTTGGTTGATCCACTGTTTATTAATTAATTTACTGGATTCACTGAGTAAAAAATAATCCCTAACACTTCAAATCTGCCCCCCACCCCACACTTTTTTTAAGCTTGGACACAATGGGGATGAAAACTGAAAGCATAAACACATTACTACTTACTACTCTTTTTTTTTCAACACAAGAACATATCAACGTACAGTTCAGCCTTTATACTTTCGATCTGGCTTACAAATCAAGGTTCCTGATCAAGATGGCGGCGCGCACAGACGCAGCGGCTCACGGCTCTTCCTTTCAGTGCTCTTTTTTGTACTTTTTGTACTTTTTGTATTTCATATTTGTTAGTTTTGGTGCATTTGTCTCTGCAAACAACTGCTACACACGCCAGGATCTTGTGGACATTGGCTACCGGCACAAGATATCAGTATCGAGTGATTTTCACTACACTCATAACATCCCAGACGCAATAGCGAGACCGCCGGGTGCTCCGTG
Organism: Archocentrus centrarchus; assembly: GCF_007364275.1. Taxonomy (NCBI): domain Eukaryota; kingdom Metazoa; phylum Chordata; class Actinopteri; order Cichliformes; family Cichlidae; genus Archocentrus; species Archocentrus centrarchus. Next base: position 7,851,034 of record NC_044356.1, read on the forward strand.
GATTGTTATCGGGTCTGGAAGGTGCCACCGACGGCGGAGGGAGAGGAAGCAGAAGCGGAGCTGCAGGTCCGGCTTTATGCTGAAGCTGAAATGCCAACCACACAGGCCTCCTCTGCCAAGCCTGTATCTCTCCAACGCCAGGTCCATGGTAAATAAAACGGACAACCTAGAGTTAGAGCTGGCTGTAAATCGCTATGTTCGTGACTGCTGTGTAATGATTATCACCGAGACCTGGCTAAACCCCCACATTCCCGATGCTAGCGTGCAGCTAGCAGGCCGCACTCTGCTATGTGGAGATCGGACCAAGGACTCCGGTAAGAGCAGGGGAGGGGGTCTCTGTATTTACGTGCATGAGGACTGGTGTAACAACGGAACAATCATAGACAAACATTGTTCCCCAGACCTCGAGTACATGTCTGTAAGATGTCGGCCTTTTTTTCTACCCAGAGAGCTAACAGTAGTGATCGTCACAGCTGTGTATATAGCTCCCGATGCTAACGTTAGCATGGCGCTCTCTCTCCTGCTGAACGCCATTAACGAACAGCAGCGGGTCCACCCCGACGGTGTTCTTATTATCGCGGGAGACTTTAACAAGGCCAACTTAAAGACTGTACTCCCGAAATTCCACCAACATGTCAAATGTTCCACAAGAGGGGAGAACACTCTTGACCATGTTTACTCATACATTAAGCACGCTTACAGAGCCAAACCCCTCCCCCACCTCGGCCAGTCCGACCATCTTTCCCTGCTGCTCACCCCAGCATACACCCCCCTCAGACGGAAAGCCAGGCCTACTGTAAAAACCATTACAACCTGGCCTGAAAACGCACTCTCCGACCTACAGGACTGCTTTGCGTACACAGACTGGGACTTATTCGAACACGAGGACCTAGAAACATTCACAGGGACGGTACTGGACTACATTAAGTTCTGTATCGGAAATGTGACTGTTAGCAAAAACATCCGGGTTTTCCCTAACCAGAAACCCTGGATGAACAGCCAGGTCCGTTCACTCCTCAAAACCCGTGATGCTGCCTTCAGGTCAGGCGACAGAGCTCTGTACAGTGCTGCTCGAGCTGACCTGAAAAGAGGAATTAAAAAAGCCAAAACGGACTACAGGAGGAGAATAGAGCCCCATCTGTCCAGCAATAACACACGGGAGGTGTGGCAGGGCATTCAGAACATCACAAACTTCAGAGGCTGTGATGTGACTGCAGGAGACCTGAGTGTGTCACTAGCAGAGGAACTTAACTGTTTCTTTGCTCGCTTTGAGATGCCTCAGGACCACCCATCTGCTCCAGTCCTGCCCCCCCCAGGCTGCACCCCACTCACTGTCCAGGAGCATGAGGTACGGCGCGTGCTCCTGGCAGTGAACCCCAGGAAGGCTGCCGGACCAGACGGAGTACCTGGCAAGGTGATCAGAGCGTGTGCCCACCAGCTCACCCTGATTCTCACCAGGATTTTCAACTTCTCCCTGGCCCAAGCAGTCATCCCCCCCTGCCTAAAATTCAATTCAATTCAATTCAATTCAATTCAATTTTATTTATATAGCGCCAAATCACAACAAACTGTCGCCTCAAGGCGCTTTGTATTGTGGGTAAAGACCCTACAATAATACAGAGAAAACCCAACAGTCAAAACGACCCCCTATGAGCAGCACTTGGCGACAGTGGAAAGGAAAAACTCCCTTTTAACAGGAAGAAACCTCCAGCAGAACCAGGCTCAGGGAGGGGCAGTCATCTGCCGCGACCGGTTGGGCTGAGGGGAGAGAAAGACATGCTGTGGAAGAGAGCCAGAGATTAATATCAATTAATGATTAAATGCAGAATGGAGTATAAACAAAGTAAATAAGGTGAATGAGAAACAGTGCCTAAAAACAGCCACAATCATCCCCGTGCCCAAAAGGTCATCTGTCACCAGCCTAAATGATTACCGCCCTGTGGCCCTCACACCGGTAATCATGAAGTGCTTTGAGAGGCTGGTTCTCCAGCACATCAAAGACCATCTGCCCCCCACTTTCGACACCCATCAGTTTGCATATTGTGCAAACAGATCCACAGAGGACGCCATCGCTGTAGCTCTCCACTCTGTGTTGAGCCACTTGGAGCAGCAGCAGAGCTACGCTCGCATGCTCTTTGTGGATTACAGCTCAGCGTTCAACACAATCATCCCGGACATTCTCACCACCAAACTGCACACCCTGGGCCTCCCCCCTCTCACATGTTCCTGGATCAAGGACTTCTTAACCAACCAGCCCCAGACTGTGAGACTTGGCCCCCATCTCTCCTCCACCCGCACACTGAGCACTGGCTCCCCACAGGGCTGTGTGCTGAGCCCCCTCCTGTACTGCCTCTACACCCATGACTGCAGTCCGGCCCACAATAACAACCTCATCGTCAAATTTGCTGACGACACCACAGTGGTCGGACTCATCTCAAAGGGAGATGAGGCAGCTTACAGAGAGGAGGTCCTGAAGTTGACAGCCTGGTGTTCAGAGAACAACCTGGTACTGAACACCATGAAAACCAAAGAGATCATCATCGACTTCAGGAAGCACAGGACTGACCCAGCTCCCCTCTACATCAACTGCGAGCGTGTGGAGAGGGTCCACACCTTCAGGTTTCTCGGTGTCCTCATCTCTGCTGATCTCTCTTGGTCAGATAACATCACAGCTGTTATCAAGAAGGCTCAGCAGCGACTTCACTTCCTGAGGGTCCTCAGGAAGAACAACTTGGACTCAAACCTGCTGCTGCCCTTCTACCGCTCATCCATTGAGAGCCTGCTGACGTACTATATCACAGTATGGTACGGCAGCTGCACTGAGGCAGACAGGGTCAGGCTTCAGAGGGTAGTCAAGACAGCACAAAGAATCGTTGGCTGCCCTCTCCCCTCCCTGATGGACATCTACACCTCCCGCTGCATCAGCAGAGCCAGGAACATCATCAAGGACAGCTCACACCCTGGCTTTGACCTGTTTGACCTGCTGCCCTCTGGCAGGCGCTACAGGTGCATCAAAGCCAGAACAAACAGACTCAAGAACAGTTTCTTCGCCAGAGCAATCACCACCCTGAACTCACACACTCACCCACCGTAACTGTGCAATACCCACATCTCTGTGCAATATTATATTATTCATACTGAACAATATCTATCACTCCTATATTGATAATATCCAGTATTCATTCACTAGTGCAATATTCATTCACCAAGTGCAATATTCATCATCTTCATTATTATATGTATACACGCATTTACTTTCTTACAATGTACAGATGCACCAATGTAGGTATGTATGTATATATTTTTATACATTCTATTTTTTGTATTTTTTGTAGGGGAATGCACCCAAACGCCAGGGGAATGCACCCATTCAATGGCTTCTGTACGCTTTTGTCTTAGCAGGTTTATTCGCATGTGCTGCTTTAATGAAGATGTTATATTCCCTCTCAAAAATACGCCAGTTCTCAGCGTTGTCTCCTTCAAAACGGAGCGGGTCGGGTCTGCGAAATCCCTCCGCCATAGTTAGCAAGCTGCGAGTCTTTCAATGTTTGGCAAAAAAAAAAGAAGGAAAAAAACGGACTCACGCACTGCAGATCCAAACATCTTTTGACACCATGTCGAAATGAGTGAGGAGATTTGACTTAGTTAACAGCGGTTTTTAATGGCAGCCTGAAAGCGACAGCTTCACAACGTGTCTGCATCTGGAAAAACCAATAGGTGGAGCCCGCGCTGCTACAAGTACGGCATCCAATATAGTACACACATTGCAAAATGCACAATCATTCATCTGAATGATCTACACTGTCCCTACTTGTCAGGTGAGCATTCAGGAAGAGCAGGTGAGTGATTAGCAATTGCCATCAGGTGTGCAACTCATTGCCGGAAGAGGCTGGTAAGAAGGTGGAGAAAACACCGAGCCTGCCCCGGAAACAATACCTGCACAAAGAAGAACAACAATACTGGGGAACGCTAGCCCGGAGAGGGCGGGGACCATGACAGGATGCCCATGTTTTAAATACTGCATCTGCTCTTCCTGGTGCAACAAACCCATTATGGCCATTTTGGATTAAATTTCTGTCATGTGCCTCAGAATGGGATTCTTAACTTGTTTCTGCAGGTTTCTTACTGTGTCAGAGTGCATAAATGTGGGAAGTGCTAGTTTTAAATTATGGGACTCATTTCCACCCAGTGTGGATTCTCTTTGTTTGAAAAATAGAACATAATAGAGCTCAGTTGTGCAGCCCAGTAGTACCACTTAAGATTGGGACAATTTAGACCTCTCCGATTAAACAGTAAATAAAGCAGTTTCTTCCTAGTATTGTTAGTCATGATAACTAGTATTGCATTTGTATTTATTAATTTATCGAGCAGCCCTGCTCCTGGGTCCTCACTCTTAGTTACATTTGTAGGGAAGTGCACGTTAGGTTGAGCTGCAGGGGTTCGGAGGGGTTTCTGGTTACAGCGTAGCTACAATGTAGCAGGTTCCACTCTAGTTTTAAGTTGGGCCTTTGTTTATGTTTACGTTACAGACTGAACTGTTTAGAAAACACGGCTCAGACTGATTTTCATAAATGAATGTGATGATTAAGTTACTGTATGTGTTTCAGTGATTTTCAGCACCTCAGGATTAAAAAGCCTTTTTATAAATAAGTTACCATTGATGTATTAGTGAGTGTTTATTTTGGCATTATAGACTTTATTAGAGTCTACCATGTGTTGCTGATGTAAAAATAAGTTAAACACTGGATGTTATTAAAATGTAATATATTAATTGTTTTACAGTGACTCACTTTCTGCAGTATTTCTACACTGGATCTTCTGGGATCCCAGAGTTCCCAGAGTTTGTGGTAGTCGGGATGATCAATGACGTTCCAATCATTCACTATGACAGCAGCAGCCGGAGAGCAGAGCCCACACAGGACTGGATAAAAAAAGCCACAGAGGACGATCCACAGTACTGGGCCACAGAGATTCAAGGGTTCAATAACACCCAGCAAACGTTCAGAGACGATATTGAAACTGCGAAGCAGCGCTTCAGCCAAACTGGAGGTTTGTTTAAGATTAATTATTTTCATATTCTTTGTTGTCCATCACCCATCACTCATCTGTATCCATCACCACAGTTTTTCTTTTTCTACCATCTGATCTGTCAGAACTGGAACTTTTTAAAGGACCATATTCGTTAGCTCGCATGTTTTGCTTCATTTGTGATCGTGTATAATGTGAAGTTGTATTATGTGCCGGCCTGTCTCAGACACAGTAATTAACAGAGATGAAGTGACATTTGACCTCCACTGTCTCATCATGGACCTCACATGATGGTTGGCTGATTCTGCCTCTTTTTCTCTCAGGTGTCCACGTTGTCCAGCTGTTTTATGGCTGTGAGTGGGATGATGAGTACGAAGATATTAGAGGATTTCTTCAGTATGGCTATGATGGAGAAGATTTCATAGTATTTGATCTGAAGACACAAACATGGATCGCTCCAAAAGAACAGGCTGTCAGAACCAAACTGAAGTGGGATCATGATGATGATTTAAATATGCAGACAAAAAAATATTTAACTGAGGTCTGTGTTGGCTGGCTGAAGAAATACGTGAACTATGGTCGACACAGTTTGAAGAGAACAGGTATAAAAATTTGATTTTGTTTCCTCAGATTCTGGAAGGAATGTTTTATTCATTTTAGGACGCTCATTTTGGAGCTAAAAAACTGTCAAAGAAAATGATTTTGTCTGTGGTTGAAAAAATAAGTTAGACACTAATTTTGTAAAACTGTTCTTGTGATAGAAAAATTAAAAAAGCAATGGGGGGGGGTCTGATTATTGGCATCTTTGATCATTTTTGTTGTACATTATGGAGAAAGAAAGTGATTAATTTTAAAACTGTATTAGAAATAAAACAAACTATTTGCATAACTTAATTTTAGTTAGTTTTAGTTTCGTAGGGGTCGGGTGCAGTGTGTGTCGGACGGTGGCCGAGGGCGAAGGCCCTGGCGGACCGATCCCCGGCTATTGGGACATGGAATGTCACCTCTCTGGTGGGGAAGGAGCCTAAGCTAGTGCGTGAGGTTGAGAGATACCAGCTAGATATAGTTGGGCTCACCTCAACGCATGGCCTGGGCTCTGGAACCAGTCTCTTGGAGAAGGGCTGGACTCTGTTCCAGTCTGGAGTTGCCCTCGGTGAGAGGCGGCGAGCTGGGGTGGGTATTCTTGTATTCAATTCAATTCAATTCAATTTTATTTATATAGCGCCAAATCACAACAATCAGTCGCCTCAAGGCGCTTTGTATTGCGGGTAAAGACTCTACAATAATACAGAGAAAACCCAACAGTCAAAAACGACCCCCTATGAGCAGCACTGGGTGACAGTGGGAAGGAAAAACTCCCTTTAACAGGAAGAAACCTCCAGCAGAACCAGGCTCAGGGAGGGGCAGTCATCTGCCGCGACCGGTTGGGCTGAGGGGAGCAAAAAGACATGCTGTGGAAGAGAGCCAGAGATTAATAACAATTAATGATTAAATGCAGAGTGGAGTATAAACAAAGTAAATAAGGTGAATAAAAAGAAACAGTCTATTGTGGGAACATCCCCCAGCAGCCTAGGCCTATAGCAGCATAACTAAGGACTGGTTCAGGGTCACCTGATCCAGCCCTAACTATAAGCTTGATCAAAAAGGAAAGTTTTAAGCCTAATCTTAAAAATAGAGAGGGTGTCTGTCTCCTGAATCCAAGCTGGGAGCTGGATCCACAGAAGAGTGGCCTGAAAGCTGAAGGCTCTGCCTCCCATTCTACTCTTAAGTATCCTAGGAACCACAAGTAAGCCAGCAGTCTGAGAGTGAAGTGCTCTGTTGGGGTGATACGGGACTATGAGGTCTTTGAGATAAGATGGGGCCTGATTATTCAAGACCTTGTAGGTGAGGAGAAGGATTTTAAATTCTATTCTAGATTTAACAGGGAGCCAATGAAGAGAAGCCAATATGGGAGAAATCTGCTCTCTCTTTCTAGTCCCTGTCAGTACTCTAGCTGCAGCATTTTGGATCAGCTGAAGGCTTTTCAGGGAGCTTTTAGGACAGCCTGATAATAACGAATTACAATAGTCCAGCCTAGAAGTAATAAATGCATGAATTAGCTTTTCAGCATCACTCTGAGAAAGGATAGTCTCTGGAGCTTGAAAAAGGCGACTGGACTTCTTTTTGTTTCTTGAAGACGTTTCACCTCTCATCCGAAAGGCTTCTTCAGTTCTCAACCAAATGGTGGAGAGACCCAGGTATTTAAACCCCTGTGGGCGTAGTCCCCTGGAGGTGGTTATGACCCTCTATTGATCATGTGCTTGAACACATGTGCCCAGGTGTGAAGGGGGCGTGGGTCATATTTAATCAGTGGTTTCAGTTGAAACCAATTTAGGACTCCGCTCCATTGTTTCCTGTGGCCTATTGAGGTCACTGGAACAAAGGTGTGAATGGGGGTTGAGACGTCTGGGAAGGGAGCTCAGGACAGCACTGTAAGCGGGGGAAAGTTGGTGACGTAATCCACCTCCTCTGTTCAATGATGGTTGTTCACAGTGGACATAGATGGCTTCTTTCACTCCTCTTTCAAACCATCTGTTTTCCCTGTCCAAAATGTGGACATTGGCATCCTCAAAAGAGTGCCCTTTTTCCTTCAGATGCAGATGTACTGCTGAATCTTGTCCTGTCGAGGTGGCTCTTCTATGTTGTGCCATTCGTTTGTGAAGAGGCTGTTTGGTTTCACCAATGTAGAGGTCCGAGCACTCTTCACTGCACTGAACAGCATACACTACATCGCTGATCTTGTGTTTGGCGGGTTTGTCCTTGGGATGAACCAGTTTTTGTCTTAGGGTGTGACTTGGTTTGAAGTATACTGAGATGTCATGCTTGGAGAAAATTCTTCTGAGTTTCTCTGACAAGCCTGACACATATGGGATGACAATGTTGTTCCTCTTGTCCTTCCCATTCTCTGTAGTTTGTGTTTGGCCTTCATTCCTGTGCATCTTAGCTGATTTGATGAAGGCCCAGTTGGGGTAACCGCATGTTTTGAGGGCTTTCTTAATGTGTGTGTGTTCCTTATGCTTCCCTTCTGCCTTAGAGGGAACACTTTCCGCACGGTGTTGTAGGGTCCTGATCACCCCAAGTTTGTGTTCCAGAGGGTGGTGGGAGTCAAAGAGGAGATACTGGTCTGTGTGTGTGGGCTTCCGGTAAACTTCAATGTTGAGGCTTCCATCTTCCTCGATAAGCACCGCACAGTCCAGGAATGGTAACTTGTTATCTCTGGTGTCCTCCCTGGTAAAACGTATGTATTTATCCACTGAGTTAATGTGACGAGTGAAGGCTTCTACTTCTCGGGTTTTGATTTTGACCCAGGTGTCATCTACATATCTGTACCAGTGGCTAGGTGCCTTCCCTTTGAAAGAACCAAGAGCTTTACTTTCCACTTCCTCCATGTAAAGGTTGGCTACAATGGGAGACACTGGGGAGCCCATGGCACATCCATGCTTCTGTCTGTAGAATCCATCATTGTATTTAAAATATGTTGTGGTAAGGCAGAGATCTAAAAGTGCACAAATCTGATCTGGGGTGAAGCTGGTTCTGTTCAGTAAGGAATCGTCTTCCTGTAGTCGTCTTCTGACGGTCTCCACTGCCTCAGTTGTAGGTATGCAAGTGAAAAGTGAAACCACATCAAAGGACACCATGGTTTCATCTGGATCCAGTACAAGATTCTGGACCTTGTTAGTAAAATCTGTAGAGTTTTCAATGTGGTGGGGTGTGATGCCAACAAGCGGTGATAAGATGGTGGCGAGGTGTTTGGAAATGTTGTAGGTGACCGAGTTTATACTGCTGATAATGGGTCGAAGTGGGACTCCTTCTTTGTGGATCTTTGGGAGTCCATAAATGCATGGAGTGGCTTCTCCAGGGTACAGGCGGTAGTAAGTGGGGCGGTCAATTGCTTTTTCCTTTTCAAGTTGTTGCAGGCAGCAAACAACTTTTTTCTTGTAGTTGCTTGTGGGATCACGTCTCAAGACCTCATAAGTATTGTTGTCACTAAGGAGTGTAGTAATTTTGTTGTGGTAATCCGATGAATTCAGCACAACCGTGCACCTCCCCTTGTCGGCTGGCAGTATGGTGATGTTTTGATCCTTGCTTAGGGCTGTGATGGCCTTCCTCTCCTGAATGGTGAGGTTGGATGGAGGAAGTCTTGCACTAGAGAGAGTGGCTGAAACTTTCATCCTGATCTGTTCTGCTACAGGATGAGAAAGTTTGTTATTTCTTATAGCGGTTTCTGTTGCTGTGATGAGGTCTACTATAGGAAGCTGTTGTGGGGCTATGGCAAAGTTGAGTCCTTTGGCTAGCACATTTTCTTCTGGTTTGGTGAGGACCCTGTCTGATAGGTTCTTCACCCACTTTCCTTGGTTTCCATTGTTTATCGTGTCGTCCTGTTTGTTAACAGATGAATGGTATGCCTTGGTTTGCAGAGTTTGAAATTTACGTAGTTGTCTTTCCTTGCCTTTGATGTGTTGTGCGAGCTGGGCTTTGTCCACAAATGTAGAAACTTCTTCTCCGATGGTGTGAGGTAAGAGTGATGAGAGTTTCTGCTGAGTCTGGTGGATTTTGTTCTGGAGTGCATCTATGGTGAAATGGACCTGTCTTATCCTTTCACTTAAAAGGTGGTTCTGTGCTCTCCATAGAATTTGGTCAGCTCTATGTCCTTTTACTGTGGACCCAAGGTGCAAACTCTTGGGAACCAGTCTGGACTGTCTGCATCTCAAGTTGAAACGAAGGTGGTTCCTATAGTCCGCTAGCTTTCTTGAGTCCCTTTCATACTCCCGCACCAATTGAAGGGTGTTCCTCCCAAAGTGCAAGGCAATATGTCTGTGTAGATTCTCAGTTATCCAGGTCATAGTAGTCTCTGGAGCTTGAAAAAGGCGACTGAAGAAGCCTTTCGGATGAGAGGTGAAACGTCTTCAAGAAACAAAAAGAAGTCCAGTCGCCTTTTTCAAGCTCCAGAGACTACTATGACCTGGATAACTGAGAATCTACACAGACATATCTGAGAAAGGATGTTTCTAATTTTAGAAATATTGCGCAAATGCAAAAAAGCGGTCCTACATATTTGTTTAATATGTGCATTGAAGGACATATCCTGGTCAAAAATGACTCCAAGATTTCTCACAGTGTTACTGGAAATCAAAGTAATGCCATCCAGAGTAAGTATCTGGTTAGACACCATGTTTCTAAGATTTGTGGAGCCGAGTACAAGAATTTCAGATTTATCTGAATTTAGAAGCAGGAAATTAGAGGTCATCCAGGCCTTAATGTCTTTAAGACATTCCTGCAGTTTAACTAATTGATGTGCGTCATCTGGCTTCATTGATAGGTAAAGCTGAGTGTCATCTGCATAACAATGAAAATTGATGCAATGCTTTCTAATAATACTGCATGTACAGTGTAAATAGAATTGGTCCTAACACAGAACCCTGTGGAACTCCATAATTGACCTTAGTGTGTGAAGAAGACTCCCCATTTACATGAACAAATTGGAGTCTATTAGATAGATATGATTCAAACCACTGCAGTGCAGTACCTTTAATACCTATAGTATGCTCTAATCTCTGTAATAAAATGTTATGGTCAACAGTATCAAAAGCTGCACTGAGGTCCAACAGGACAAGAACAGAGATGAGTCCACTGTCAGAGGCTGTAAGAAGATCATTTGTAACCTTCACTAATGCTGTTTCTGTACTGTGATGAATTCTGAAACCTGACTGAAACTCTTCAAATAAACCGTTCCTCTGCAGATGATCAGTTAGCTGTTTTACAACTACTCTTTCAAGGATCTTTGAGAGAAAAGGAAGGTTGGATATTGGCCTATAATTAGCTAAGACAGCTGGGTCAAGTGATGGCTTTTTAAGTAGAGGTTTAATTACAGCCACCTTGAAGGCCTGTGGTACATAGCCAACTAATAAAGACAGATTGATCATTTTTAGGATTGAAGCATCAATAATTGGAAAGACTTCTTTGAACATTCTAGTAGGAATGGGATCTAATAAACATGTTGCTGGTTTGGAGGAAGTAACTATTGAAGTTAACTCAGAAAGATCAACTGGAGCCAAAGAGTCTAAACAAATACCAGCAGTGCTGAAAGCAGCCGAACATGAAGATAAATCTTTGAGATGTTATGAATAATTTTTTTCTAATGTCTAAAATTTTATATGTAAAGAAATCCATGAAGTCACTACTAGTTAAAGTGAAAGGAATACCCAGCTCTACAGAGCTCTGACTCTTTGTCAGCCTGGCTACAGTGCTGAAAACAAACCTGGGGTTGTTCTTATTTTCTTCAATTAATGATGAGTAGTAAGATGTCCTAGCTTTACGGAGGGCTTTTTTATAGAGCAACAAACTCTTTTTCCAGGCTAAATGAGCATCTTCTAATTTAGTGAGACGCCATTCTCTCTCCAGCTTACGGGTTATCTGCTTTAAGCTGTGCGTTAGTGAATTATACCACAGAGTCAGGCACTTCTGATTTGAAGCTTTCCTTTTAAGAGGAGCCACAGCATCCAAAGTCGTACGCAGTGAGGATGTAAAACTATTGACGAGATAATCGACCTCACTGGGAGCAGAGTTTAGGTAGCTGCTCTGCACTGGTATCCCCCCGGCTTGCTGCCTGTACGTCGGAGTTTACACCGGTGGACGAGAGGGTAGTTTCCCTGCGCCTTCCTGCTGCGTCCTGACTGTTGTTTGTGCTTATGCGCCGAATGACAGTTCAGAGTACCCACCCTTTTTGGAGTCGCTGGGCGGAGTGCTGGAGAGTGCTCCATCTGGTGACTCCATAGTCTTGCTGGGAGACTTCAACGCTCACGTGGGCAATGACAGTGAGACCTGGAGGGGCGTGATTGGGAGGAACGGCCTGCCTGATCTGAACCTGAATGGTGTTTTGTTATTGGACTACTGTGCAAGCCACAGTTTGTCCATAACAAAAACCATGTTCGAACATAAGGATGTCCATAAGTGCACATGGCACCAGGACACCCTAGGTCGCAGGTCGATGATCGATTTTGTAATCGTATCATCAGATCTGCGGCCGTATGTTCTGGACACTCAGGTGAAGAGAGGCGCTGAGTTGTCAACTGATCACCACCTGGTGGTGAGTTGGATCAGGTGGCGGGGGAAGATGCTGGACAGACCTGGCACACCAAAACGTATTGTGAGGGTGTGCTGGGAATGCCTGGCAGAAGCCCCAGTCCGGGAGATCTTCAATCAAGAAGACTTTATTGTCATATATATGTAAACATATAATGAAAACATATAATGAAATTTGCGTTCCAGAACACCCATCCAAGAAATACAAAAAAAAACAGAACAAACAGGGGGGACAGGTGTCCTGAGGTCATGCAGCTGACTCGCAGCACTACCTTTAGCAGAAGAACAGAAAGAGATACACTGGGATAGGTAGGTTAAAAAAAATCATCTCGTACTGTATTCATTATAAACACCGTACGAGGTTCCAAAAAACACCTCAGCAAAAGCATATTTGCACATTTAAAGCCAGGATAGCAATATGGTGGGTAAGGTCAGGTCAGGAGGGGATGCAGACGGAGACGAGAGGGTGGGGGCATTGTGGAGCCCAGATGCCAGCTCCTAGCCACAACAGTTCACTGATAGTGATGGAAATTCATCAGCAGCCGTGGTACACCAGATCCAGCTTCACAAATCACAGTGAGGGCTGAGGGGGAGAGCGACCATCACACATAGGCCTGGAGAGATATGATTGCCAGCCAAGGCCGGCTAGGGAGCCAAATTCCTGATAATGCAGATGTTGTTTTGGAACAGGCTGCTTGTTTTTTTCCAACAGCCTTCAGTCTCACTGGGGAACCCATTCAGTAATCCAATATTCCAAATTCATTAATTACCGTCCTCACCGTGCAGAACCGAACTTTATCTCCAGATCGAACCCCTCTCGCCTGCGAGCACGTTCTCAGCTGGGCTACTCACCAGCTTTACGGCTCAGGTCCAACAGGCTTTGAGTCTGAGTTTGTACGGCCCTGGACAGCCCATCCACCTGGGTCGGCAGCCTCTGCAGATGTCGAACTGCCGCCCAGATTTTCTTGATTTACCGGTAAATCAGGTATCCTCCGAGCCCAAACAGAAGAGATACCGCTACCAAATAGCCGAATATGTAGACGTCTTCCATGTCTTCAACCTCGAGGGCTGAGAAGCACACAGGTCTCCACGAGCTCCAAGAATCGATCACGTATCCAACCGGGTCTGTTCCACTCGGACACACAGGCTCCCCTTTCCCCGATCTCATAGTGGAAAAAATTCGATCAATGGTGTTGAGGGCCCAGTTTGCCAGATCCATGTTGCTCTCAATCTTATTCTTATTCGGACAGTGTGTAAGAGACGCTCTCACAGCAAGCAGCAAGCAGGAGAGACAGGGAGGGCAGGGAGAGAGATAGAATGCGACCGTCTCCGTCAAGAGCAGGAAGAAAGCAACTCCCACCTCTGGCAGAACTTCTACAGCATTCTGAGGGAGCCTGAGGACATTGAGTCCGAATGGACCATGTTCCACACCTCCATTGTTGAGGCTGCTGCTCAGAGCTGTGGCTGCAAGGTGGTTGGTGCCTGTGGTGGTGGTAACCCCCGAACCAGATGGTGGTCACCGGAGGTGAAGGGAACCATTAAGCTGAAGAAAGAGTCCCATCGGGCTTGGTTAGCCTGTGGGACTCCGGAGGCAGCTGACAGGTATCGGCAGACCAAGCGGTAATGCAGCTCAGGCAGTGGCCGAAGCAAAAACTTGGGTGTGGGAGGAGTTTGGTGAGGCTATGGAACAAGACTTTCGGACGGCATCGAAGCGATTCTGGCAAACCATCAGGTGACTCAGGAGGGGAAAGCAGTGCGGGTGGGGTGCTGCTGACTTCAACTGAGGCTATAGTCGGACGGTGGAAGGAATACTTCGAGGACCTCCTGAATCCCACTGACATGCCTTCTGTAGTGGAAGCAGAGTCTGGAGACGAGGGAGATGACTTGACCATCACTGGGGGTGAGGTCACTGAGGCAGTTAAACAACTCCTTGGTGGCAAGGCCCCTGGGGTGGACGAGATTCGCCCTGAGTTCCTGAAGGCTCTGGATGTTGTAGGGCTGTCTTGGTTGACAAGCCTCTGCAACATCGTGTGGAGATCTGGGGCAGTGCCATTGGATTGGCAGACCAGGGTGGTGGTCCCCATCTTTAAGAAGGGAGACCAGAGGGTGTGCTCCAACTTTCGGGGGATCACACTCCTCAGCCTCCCCGGTAAGGTCTATGCCAGGGTGCTGGAAAGGAGGGTCCATCCGTTAGTCAAACCTCGGATCCAGGAGGAACAATGCGGTTTCCATCCTAGTCGCGGAACGCTGGACCAGCTCTTTATCCTCTCAAGGATATTCGAGTGTGCATGGGAGTTTGCCCAACCAGTCTACATGTGCTTTGTGGACTTGGAGAAGGCATTCGACGTGTCCCTCGAGGTGTCCTTTGGGAGGTCCTGCGGGAGTATGGGGTGTCTGGCCCGTTGTTGCAGGCCATTCAGTCTTTGTACAACTGCAGTGAGAGCTTGGTCCGTATAGCCGGTAATAAGTCGGATTCGTTTCCTGTGGGTGTTGGACTCCGTCAGGGCTGCCCTTTGTCACCGATTCTGTTCATAATTTTTATGGACAGAATTTCTAGGTTTAGCCAGGTGACAGAAGGCTTCTTCCTGGGTGGCCTCAGAGTCTCATCTCTGCTCTTTTCAGATGATGCGATTCTGTTGGCTTCTGCTAACTGATCATCTGCAGAGGAACGGTTTATTTGAAGAGTTTCAGTCAGGTTTCAGAATTCATCACAGTACAGAAACAGCATTAGTGAAGGTTACAAATGATCTTCTTACAGCCTCTGACAGTGGACTCATCTCTGTTCTTGTCCTGTTGGACCTCAGTAGGGTTTAATATTTTTCCCGAAAATGACATGAATCATATCCTGGGAAAAGATGAGCCATTTCCCGGGAATCCCGGTAAAAAGGTTTTTTGTTTTTTTATTTTAATTAGGCCTTCTGTAGCCTGTGTCGGGCTTAACCTATTCTGATATTGTAGAGGTAGCTTTCCAGCTATGTCCTGTTATGCCCAGTAGGGGACAACGTTGGCTTGATTAATGCAATAAAACCTACATCTCGGCATTCAAGTGCTCGAGCTATGCGGTGTTGTATCGTTCCTCAACACTCCCTTAACAAATATAATTCGAATATTCCTGTATTGTTCATGGAATTATACCAAGCTATTTTACAATTGCTGGTGGAAAACAATACGGTTCATCTCCACACAGCATTGATAAAGGCTCAGCCATCTGCGCTGTCGTGGCGACATCTGTTGCACTATATCTCCACCAGTGGAACGCTGTAATAGTCATTGAAAAGTTAACTACCGTACTACACTATAATATGACATAACACAGGGCCTTGAATAATGCACTACGACTTGGTCATTGCCATTCTGGCAACAGCAAATTTATAACGCCGTGTCTAAGGGTTAAAATAGGTTCGTTGTGAATCGTCTTTTGAAAAACTAGCCAATCCTTACAGCCTAAAAAATATACATTTTACTCAACTCCATTTTAAAAGCGAAATATGTTAAAGTAATCTATTTGATGATACTTTCTTCACACATTAGGCCTGTATCCTAATTCATGATTGTTAGTAAGCGGCTGCAAATGAGGAAAAGAAACACTCGAAGTAAACAGATATTTCTTTACATGCTTCCCTTAGGCAGTATTATTAGAAAGCATTGCATCAATTTTCATTGTTATGCAGATGACACTCAGCTTTACCTATCAATGAAGCCAGATGACGCACATCAATTAGTTAAACTGCAGGAATGTCTTAAAGACATTAAGGCCTGGATGACCTCTAATTTCCTGCTTCTAAATTCAGATAAAACTGAAATTCTTGTACTCGGCCCCACAAATCTTAGAAACATGGTGTCTAACCAGATACTTACTCTGGATGGCATTACTTTGACCTCCAGTAACACTGTGAGAAATCTTGGAGTCATTTTTGACCAGGATATGTCCTTCAATGCACATATTAAACAAATATGTAGGACCGCTTTTTTGTATTTGCGCAATATTTCTAAAATTAGAAACATCCTTTCTCAGAGTGATGCTGAAAAGCTAATCCATGCATTTATTACTTCTAGGCTGGACTATTGTAATTCGTTATTATCAGGCTGTCCTAAAAGCTCCCTGAAAAGCCTTCAGCTGATCCAAAATGCTGCAGCTAGAGTACTGACAGGGACTAGAAAGAGAGAGCAGATTTCTCCCATATTGGCTTCTCTTCATTGGCTCCCTGTTAAATCTAGAATAGAATTTAAAATCCTTCTCCTCACATACAAGGTCTTGAATAATCAGGCCCCATCTTATCTCAAAGACCTCATAGTACCATATCACCCCAACAGAGCACTTCGCTCTCAGACTGCTGGCTTACCTGTGGTTCCTAGGATACTTAAGAGTAGAATGGGAGGCAGAGCCTTCAGCTTTCAGGCCACTCTTCTGTGGATCCAGCTTCCAGCTTGGATTCGGGAGACAGACACCCTCTCTATTTTTAAGACTAGGCTTAAAAATTTCCTCTTTGATCAAGCTTATAGTTAGGGCTGGATCAGGTGACCCTGAACCAGCCCTAACTATAAGCTGCTATAGGCCTAGGCTGTTGGGGGGGTTCCCACAATAGACTGTTTCTTTTTATTCACCTTATTTACTTTGTTTATACTCCACTCTGCATTTAATCATTAATTGTTATTAATCTTTGGCTCTCTTCCACAGCATGTCTTTTCTCTCCCCTCAGCCCAACCGGTCCCGGCAGATGACTGCCCCTCCCTGAGCCTGGTTCTGCTGGAGTTTTCTTCCTGTAAAGGGAGTTTTTCCTTCCCACTGTCATCAAGTGCTGCTCATAGGGGGTCGTTTTTGACTGTTGGGTTTTCTCTGTATTATTGTAGGGTCTTTACCTACAATACAAAGCGCCTTGAGGCGACTCTTTGTTGTGATTTGGCGCTATATAAATAAAATTGAATTGAATTGAAATTGTATTGAAATTGAATTGAATTGAATCGGGGGGTGGCCTCCAGCTCGCAGTGGAAGGGTTCGCAGCAGAGTGTGAAGCGGCCAGCATGAGAATCAGCACCTCTAAGTCTGAGGCCATGGTCCTCAGCCGGAAAAGGGTGGAGTGCCCTCTCCGGCTCAGGAACAAGGTCTTGCCCCAAGTGGAGGAGTTCAAGTATCTCGGGGTCTTGTGCACGTGTGATGGGAGAAGGGAACGGGAGATCGACAGACGGATCGGGGCTGCTTCTACAGTGATGCGGATGCTGCACCGGTCTGTCGTGGTGAAGAGGGAGCTTAGTTTAAAAGCTAAGCTCTCGATTTACCGGTCGATCTAAGTTCCTACCCTCACCTATGGTCACGAGCTTTGGGTAGTGACCGAAAGAATAAGATTGCGAATACAAGCAGCAGAAATGAGTTTCCTTCGAAGGGTGGCTGGCCTCTCCCTTAGAGATAAGGTGAGGAGTGCGGCCAACCGGGAGGGGCTCAGAGTAGAACCGCTGCTCCTCCACATCAAAAGGAGCCAGTTGAGGTGGCTCAAGCATCTGATTAGGATGCCTCCTGGCCGCCTCTTGGATGAGGTGTTCCGGGCATGTCCCACCAGGAGGAGGCCCCGTGGTAGACCCAGGACACGCTGGAGGGATTATATCTCTCGGCTGGCCCGGGAACGCCTTGGGGTCCCTCCAGATGAGCTGGAGGAGGTGGCTGGGGAGAGGGAAGCCTGGGCTTCTTTGCTTAGGCTCCTGCCCCCGCGAACCAGCCCCGGATAAGCGGGAGAGAATGGATGGATGGAATAGTTATTATAGTTCATCTTTATGTTACTGCTGCTGCAGATTTATCAACAATAATAAAATAAAATAAGATAAGCAGTAACATTTTGCTCTCTCTGCAGTCCTTCCCTCAGTGTCTCTCCTCCAGAGGTCTTCCTCCTCTCCCGTCACCTGCCACGCTACAGGTTTCTATCCCAACAGAGCTGAGCTGGTCTGGAAGAAAAATGGTGAGGAGCTTTATGAAGGTGTGCACAAAGGAGAGATCCTCCCCAACAATGACGGGACCTTCCAGATGAGTGTTGATCTGGACTTTTCAGCAGTCACACATGAGGACTGGGACAGGTACAGCTGTGTGTTTCAGCTCTCAGGTGTGAGGGAGGACATCATCACCAAACTGGACAAAGCAGGAATCAGGAGCAATGAAGGTGAGACTGAGATCACAGGAGACAAACACACCCTTAGTTTATTGTAACAGTCCTGCAGCTCATGAGTTTTTAATGTGTTGGATGATAACTTCTTTTTCCTTAGTGTCAGTTTATGTCCCTGTTTTTCAGAGCATAATTCTAACACTAACTTAGGTTCAAACTAGGGATGTGCCAATCCGATATTCAGTATCGGTCTGATCCTGGCCTAAATTACTGGATCGGATATCGGAAAGAAATAAAAAATGTAATCCAATCCGATCCAACCCACATTAGCTGCATTAAAGTTCTCCGTAGTCTTCTTCTTCTTGTGGGTTTGTGGTTGACCAAAACAGCTTAAAGCTGCATTACCACCAGCTACTGGAATGGAGTGGGGATCAGGAAATAACGCCCCTCAGTTTTCCGTCGCTGCGACGGATTCCCTTTAACACTGAGTGGATCATCGCTGACATGTTTTTCCATGCCTCCACTGCTCTATGCGTGTTTGTGTGTTGTGCTCGCTGTGCTGAGAATTTCAGCTGTTAGGGTTAGGGTTAGGGTTTTTCTCTACTTCAGCTCCCGGACATACTGCTAGCGAGCGCCGCTATTAGCTCTGGTGACCGAACGGTACCGGAAGGACCCCTTCCCCGTCAAAATAGTTTTTATACTTTAATCCCTGATTAGTGTCTAAATATTGACCTGCAATAGAAACGTATTGAGGAGAATGCTTGTGAATATAAAGCATTACAAGATTACAGCCCCCAGTTTTTCAACATAAACACTGATAACCTGCAGTCTGTCTGCACAAGTGCAAAGAGGCGGAGCCGGTGAGCTCAGATGGAGCCGAAGAAAGCTTTTTTCCCTGTAACTGCCATTAAACCTTTACTGGGAAACAGCTGGAGGTCCTTCATCAACCACCTGATGAGTAAGTGAAGAAAAGAGAACTTTGTAGCTGCTCCATCCACCCTGTTTGTTTCACACAGGGAAAAACTGCAGTACGGAAGGTAAAATATGCAGATGAACTGTTAATGTGAAAAAAGTATTTCTTATCCAGTTACTCGGGTAATTGATGGAATAATTGATAGAATACCCGATTACTAAATTAAGCGATAGTTGCAGCCACACTGAAATTTGCAGCATACCATAAGCCAATGCATCAGCTTCTTACATAAGAGCAACAGGATTCAGGTGATAGAGCGATTGTTGTAAGTAAGTAAAGTTTATTTATTTAGTGCTTTTCACAGACAAAAAGTCACAAAGTGCTGTACAATAATTAAAACATAATATCAAAAAAAAACAAAAGATAAAACACCATTTTAAAAACATATTAACATTACCATATTAAAACAAATAATAATAAAATAAAGTCAACAGAAAGCCTGGTCAAACAGAAAAGTTTTCAACTGTTTTTTTAAGAGTCATCTAAATGGTGCTGGAGTGGTAAACAGTTCCAGAGCTTTGGCACCACTGCCTGAAAAGCTCTGCCCCTCCCTGGTTCTTAGTCGTGTACGTGGGACAACTAAAAGATTTTGATTTTGTTGTGTGAGAGACTGTTGACTTATGTAAAATGTATCCAGGCATTTGAAATAAATTGTTCTTTTTTTTTGTTTTGTTTTTAAAAGATCAGATTTGTATCGGTATCGGCAGAATGTAAAATATCGATATCAGTATCGGACCTAAAAAAGTAGTATCATGCCATCCCTAGTTTAGACCAATAACATCTGTCCCAAAGTTTCCACCATAATTTTTCCTTAGTGATCGTGACTGTGCAAACATGAACTTTCTGTCAAATGTTACATGTAAACTCAGCTGTATTCACTTTTTTTTAGTGCTCTACAGACAAAATCTTGTTGTTTTCCTCATTATATTCAGCCATGTTCATGTGTGTCCATTGTTAATTATAATCTTTGTATTTATGTAACTAATGGACAGTTTTGGAAGAAGACAGAATTATATAGTAAAAGGCTGATCAGATGTTCTGTGTCATTTGTAACTTGCTGTGGCAGGCAGGCAAAGTGTGGACCCCAGTTAGGGTTGCCACCCATTTGTTTCATATTTTCAAAAGTGTCCCATACTCATCTCTGTCACACACACACACACACACACACATCAACACTAAATGTAACAATTAAGCACAGTATAAAATGTTGAGTGCACACTGCGGGCTGTCTGATATAAGGCAGCATGGATCAGGAGAGCAACACTGCAGAGAGGTCAGAGGTCAGAAAAGCCAGGCAATTATTGTCATGAAACATCTGTGTGGCAGGCAGGAAGGAGGACCCCAATGCAGGACACGCCAGGCAAAGGTAAAAGGTAATTCTACTTTATTACAGGTGCTGAACAAAAAGCCGGACTAGGCAGAGCTAGTGGCAAAACTCAATACGAAAAAATACCAGACTTAATTCGAAAGCAGACCAGGACACACAGCAGGAGACATAGACGACAACAGGCACTGAAAACACTGGACTTAAATACAAAGGAGGACTGATGAGGGAAGAGGAAACAGGTGGGAATATCACTGAATTGACAGAATATTGTCCAATTTATTTGGTAACATCTTTGCTTTTATTGGATACAAAACGTACGGATTCAAATCCAACAAAGATTGCGCTCCTCTGCCTCTCAAAAGAGACTCCGCCCCTGCTAGGTCGCTGCTATTATCGCTGCTTATGCCTGTATCATTTCACCTCAGTTTGTAATCTACCACAGAGCACGGACAGTTTCATTCACAATGTGTACTTTGATCTCACTATGGTCATGCGTGCGCTGCATAAATCGAAATAACAACCGGCATGAACACGAAGAGAAGTAAGAGGGAAAATGAAGATCAAAGGAAAATTTCAGGCTTCCGATTCAACAAATAATCCCAGCATGAAAGGTAAATACCAACCTTCATTAATTTGATACACAAACTAAAAATTGAATGCAAGTTTTAGGGCTGAAATATTTCTTGGAGTAACTCAATTCAATTATTAAAAATCCTCGACACAAATTTGTTGCTTTGATGTTTCGTTTCAACTCTGCAGCTCAGGTGTCTCCGTGTAAGCGGAGCATTTCCTCCACATTAGTTCTCCATCGCTGTAACAGATTTCCGTCATTTGGAAAAAAAAAAAGATCCTTTAACACGAGTGGATGCTGAGATGTTTTTCCACACCCCCACTTCTCTGTGCTGTGAGTGCGCGTGTTTGAATGTGCGCGTGTGTTGTGCAGAGGATGTCAGCTGTAGCCACCAGAACAGACCTATAACCACAGTGTACTGGGGAAAGGGGGGCTGCCATTAGCACTAGCAATCGTTCAGAGAAACATCTGCTGTACGGAAGTTAAAATATGCTGATGAATTGTTAACATGAAAAATTATTTCTCATCCAATTACTTGATTAATTGACAGCCCTAGTTGCAGCCCTACTTGTATTCAGAAAGCCATAGTCAAACATTAGTTTTCAGCACCAGTAGAGCTATGAGAGGCCTTCAAGAATAAGACTACAGTTCCCAGCAAGATGTCACTTCCTATTGTTGCATTAAAAACGTGATAGTTTATGCTCACAACATGGTGGCTGATATTCAAATGTAGGAAATGCTTTTAGCAGCTGATTGTTAAAAAATCTGGATTATGTTTTTGTTGTGTATTTTTTTATGTGATTTCTGCAAACACAGTGGAAGGAAACGGCACTCTGGGACACATTAAATGCTTGATATATAAATGTAACTTTTCTGAATTATATGCAAAAATTTTCATTCTATCGATCTAATAAGGCCTGATTTAGAGTTCTGCATTGATCGTTTGTGTATAACTGAAAATCCTCTCTGAACCAAACCTGACATGCACCTCGAGAAATGTAACTACATGTCCAAAAAAACTGATTACTGCTTTCCAGTTACGTCTTAGGCCCCATTACTCAATTAACAAGTGTGAGCAGCATTTAGCGGTTAGCATTAGCTTACTAATTAGCATTAGCATTAGCGCTAGGGTGAGAAATATTTCTTGCTAGAACCGTGAAGTTACCATGGCCACCACCAATGGTAACGGCAGAGAAGTAAGTTGTTTCTCCGCCTTTAGTACATTGAGCTAGTGGTGGGCAGATCGATCCTAATATTGATAATATGGATGCCAACGTTGGTATTGGTATTGATCAATATCAGTGTAATGAGATTGATACTTTGGCTTCAGTTTCTCTCCTGTATGCAGTGCTGTGGTTTCATCAAAGATGCGAGCTGACTGTCTAAGGGGCTCGACACACGGGGAGCGACGTCGCTCGCTCTCCATTCATTTCCTATGGAGCTTGTGCGATGAGGCGACAATCGCTTGCCCTCCTCCAGCTAAGCGACCGGCGACATTCGTGCATGTGAAATTTCGAGCTTGTACACGTAGACATGCACACATGACCAGGCGACGCGACACAAGAAAGTTGGAAAATGTTCTACTTTTGTCGCTGTCGCGTGGCACTAAACCAATCAGCAAGAGTTTCATTGACTGACCAATGAGCGGAGAGTATGCTACACGCTGCAGTCTGCAACCACTTTCAGCACGAAGGAAAGCATCGTTTTAGCTGTGTTTGACTTTCCTATATTATATGACACTTCACGCAGTGATTATCGAGTTACACATAAAAGGCAGCTGTATGAGAACGTGTTGGTGCAAGACTAACGTTAAACAGACGGATAGAGAGGACTTTTGTGCTAATATAGGATGAACGCGAGGTTGTCTTTTGAAAATGTCTAAATCCCTCCAGTTTCATAACCAATCACATTTCTTGGAGACGAGTGACGTAAGAGCGCGATTCGCAAAGCTGCCATCGCTATCGCGTCCCGTGTGTTCGGTTTCACCCCAGTGGCGATGCGACCCATTCGTCGCTGTCGTTTGTCGCTCCCCGTGTGTCGAGCCCATAAGTGTCGCTCCTGTCACAGCACAGAGCAGGCACACTTTGCTCCTCCCCTCCCCACAGTGTTTTGTTATACTGTCACGTGACGCATAACATATTTTATTTGGGGAAAAAAAAGGAATTTGCTATGAAACATTTAAAGCAAATTTAAATTTAAATTTGTAGAAAATTAGTGAATGGACATTTTTTTATTATACTTTCTGAACGATCTACCTGGATAAAAGTTTGCATTTGTTCTTGAGTAATGATTTTGTACACTTCCAGACATCAATGTATGGGGAAAATTGTTTTGTTAATGTTCTGTTGTTTCAAAACAGTAACTTTTATTTTGATAAAGTATTTTCTACTTACATATAAACTTTGCCCAATTCTATCCTGGGTTTTAACTAATTAATGATCCAAAGGAAAAAAAAATCTCAAACCAGTTAAACTTCATGGAAATTCTTCATAATTATTAAAAAGTATTGGTATCAGTATCGGTGATAATGGCCCTGTGTTTACTTGGCATAGGATCGATACCAAATCTTGAAGTGTCGCACACAACTACATTGAGCAGCATACATGGGGAGTGATTGACAGTGCTCCTCCTGGCTCTGATTGGTTGTTTTTGACTAGGAGCGGTTCAGGGAGGAGGTGGAGGACCTCCATTTTTTTCGCAGATTATCGGTCTCATACTGTCGTGACATGGTGACAGTTTTAACAAATATGTAAAAACCAGATTTTTTATAAAAGTTACATCCTGCAGCTTTAATCTGTATAAGATTAAAGGCTTTAGTTCTTACTGTCGATGAGTGTTTGCCATTTTTTCAGTTTTACACATTTAGCTATGTGGTTTTGAAAAAGCACCCATTTTTACAAAGACTGTTGGTTTAAAAACAACATAACTTTATGTATTGTTTATGAAAGGCAGAGAAAAGTTAAGACTATTGTGATGAACTATGAATAATTGTTTTACATTCTGTGATAAATGATGGAAGTCACCAGGAGTATTAAATAAAGATGGTTATATTTATTTCAGCTCTGAGTGTTTAATATCAGGATGACTTTATTGGAGTGTGGATCTTTCAGATCAATTTGAGAAGTGATTTTGATCATGCTTCACATTTTATTGGGTCATGTAGCGTCAGGCACTGGTCTTGGTCTTGTCTCTGTCTCACCCTCCCTCGGTCTTGGTCTTGACTCGATCTTGGACCCTAAAAAGTCTTGGTCTTGTCTCGGTCTCGATACACTCTGGTCTTGGTCTTGGTCTTGTCTCGGTCTCGGGTTAGGTGGTCTTGACTACAACACTAACATTTACTATAAATTTGTGGTCACTTAAAGTTTGTCCCAAGTTTTTGTCAACAGATTTTTATAAAAAAGCAATAAAATCAGGAAACTCCATGATTAATTACATTCCTGAGGGTTTTTCCTCTTTAGGTAAAAATGGCCCCAGGGTTTAGAAAGAGAGTCCCTGCAGCAAGAACAGTTCTGCAATTCAAAGCTGCTGCTGTCGGGTCACAACATGGTGACAATTTTAACAAATATGTAAAAAACAAACTGATTTTTATGAAAGTTACATACTGCAGCTTTAAGAGTTACATTAAGTTCTCACCTTATTTAGTTCCTTATTGCACACTCTACACAAACAGATTAGGTGCTACTGTCATGTGGTAGATCATACAGTATATCATTTACTAGGTTAATTGTGCAATAACTTGTGCGGAAGTTGTGTTTCATTACACTTATATATTTGCATGTAATGTAGCCTTATTTAACAACATTTTATATGAAAAAAAAATTGAAAAAGAGGCTGTCCAGGGGGATTTCCCCCCCACATTACATCAAAAAAAAAAATCACAGAAAATACACACCTTCATCTGATCAGAAACCCGCATTTTGGTAGACCGGTTCAGCGTATTATCCGAGGCCCCACACAGGTGAGCTCCATGCTAAGTTGTGAGCAGTGACTGTAACATACTTTCATACCTGCCAAGTCTCCCCTTTTGGCCGCGAAACTCCCGTATTTTACCCCTCTGTCCTACCGTCTTCCCGTATTATTATTTTCCCGTAAATTTCCCATATTTTAACACAATACTTTAAAAACGTATTCCTGTGCCGCTCCAAACTGAATTGTCACTAGCCTCCCGAGAAATGCCACCTGCAGTAGCCTGGGTGGTAGTTGTCGCGAGGTTAGTGCCGACAGCGGGAACAATCCTGTAAAAACAACTGGGCCTCGGTTGGGCTCAGTGTTGCCAATTTAGCGGGGGGGGGGAGGGGTTCCATAAAGCGACTATCGACAGTGAAATCCTCCGCTGTCGCCGTGTTTTGCGTACATAAAGCCTTCTTACTGTGTCCCTTTGTACACTTTGGCATCGCCCAGACCTCACTTCGAATCCACCCTCCAACCCCCGGACCTCACTTAAACACCGAGCCTACCTACCCGCTCCCTCCGCTCCCATCCCCGGTCCTTGCTTCGCCCTTTATCAACCTTTAAGACAGGCGACAGCGAGTTTTCTTACACAAGTTGGCAACAGTGTTGCCAAGTCCGCTTATTATAAGCGACATTGGGCTTGTTTTTTTCTAGAATCACTTGCAGTCGCGGGTTGCGGTTTTTTGGGCTTGTTTTTGAATGTGGAGTTGGTTATTTGGGCTTGACTTTCTTTCCGAGTGAAACGCCTTTATTATCTCTCGGCGCCCTATAATAAAGCAAAAGACGCGTGGTAGGTAGTTTGTCCCCTCCAAGCCCCCGTTTCCTGTTTATCGCTCCTGCACAAGTTGACCAGGCGCACACCCAAACAAACACTCATAACAGCCCAGAGTGAGGAGGCAGCGCAAGAATGAGCTCCAGTAAGCGGGGAAAATATAGGGAAAAAATATATAATAAAGAGCGGGAAAAAGAGAGCACACTTACAGAATGGATCTGAGCTCAAATGGGAGACAGTGGCGCTAAAAGTGGATATACACTATATGCAATGCATAGGGGCGCCAAAACGATGCGGCAAAATTATTTCTCTAGTCGCATTTTCTGTATTTAATAGCTGTGCATATGAAATGATCAGTAACAGAGGAACGGCGCTGATTAATCACCCCTGTGCTCCTTCACCTCCCCTCCTTCTGGAGAAGTACCAAAGGCATTCCCCAGATTTTGTAAGTGTGAAATATGTGCTCACCATGCTGATTCAATTCAACATGCTAATACAAAGAAGCACACACAAACACACACACACACACACACACACACACACACACACATAAAAACTGTGCACCCTTCGCTTCTATGAGGCTAAGAACCATGGGTTTTACTGCTTCAAAACACAATGAGACAAAACAAAGAAGTGAGCTATGCTACTGTAGAGCTGTACTGTTTAAAAGCGGCCTCAGTTTTACACAATGTTGTGGGTTGCCAGTTGGGCTTCTTTTGGGCTTGTTTTCATAGAGCTGGTTGCTTGTTTCTGTCGCAAGATCTGGCAACACTGGTTCGCAACAGTGGCCCAGATAAAGGAGGAGGGTTGAACATAGCTAACAGTCTCATCCCACAGTGTTTTCGTTTAAATTTGATATTCTAACATTAAACAATACAGGGCAAAGCAAACATGACAGGTTGGCACAGAGACAGGAACTCAGACTTGACACATGGGGGGAGGAACGCTGGGAAACAAAACATAATTAAAGCCGCAAACGGCAATGATCGGGCCCTCACACCCGGCACGCGTTGATCTGTGGTGTGCTCGAGCCGTGCAGCACTCGGAGGTTGTCACTCACGGGAGAGTCGCAGGCTAACCTGGATGCTGTCAGCCCAGCAGGCTACCGTTCGTTGCATCGTCTGGCTGCTGAACATCTCCCGCGTCCACTAGGTGGACTCAGTAATTAAAGTGTCATGATGCTGTATGTAATGCCTGCACCCATCATTGAAATTGTGATGATCATAGGATGATGATTATCAGTGTACTGCCAATTTACTGTTGCCATTAGGTGGCTTTATGAGTGTAATACAAAACTAGTAGATGGTTATGTCCAGACTCATTCACACTCTCATGAATCATGTGAAGTTTGGGACAGATTGGACAATGTATGTTTGAGATGTGACAATTTGTTGTCCTGCGGTATATGATTGAATTCCTAAATTCAGAGGATTGTTATGGCAACATTGTTAGGTATTCTATAAAACTATGGATAACTTTTGATGGACTACTTGGTAGATAATCTGGAGCCATTTTGGTCTCGCAGGGTCAAATGCCCTAGGAGGAGATGATTCAATTAGCAGACCTGAAAATGGCAAAAATTGACACCTTAATTTGAAGATGGCTGACTTCCTGTAGAGTTTCGGGTATGGGTCCAAGAGACTTTTTTGCACATATTAAAATGAGCCTGCACAATGTCAGATATGTAGATAAAATGTAGCTCTGGGGCTATGCAAAAAACATGGTATTTAATGATATTTCCAGGTCCCACTAGGTGGCGCTCCAATGTTTAGGGACTTTATGCATATCAATGTGTTCAGGGCAGGAGGCTTATCAAACCACTGAAGTTTGGCGCAGATTGGGCAATGTGGCTTTGAGTTACTACCATTTTTGTCTTCATGGCGAAACATCGAACTTTGCCAAAAACTCACAGTTTTGAAAACAGTGTAAGACCAACTCCTTAAGGGGAAATTTGAGATGGTTCTGCTCAACCACCTTGAAGCTGTACCTCAAAATGTAAAATATGACATTTCCTGTTCTTACTAGGTGGCGCTGTTACTTACAGTAAATGTTCAGGGGCGGACCCTCAGCCTACTGAAGAAGTTTGATCCAGATTGGTTTATGTAGGTATGAATGAGAACCAATCAAAATTTCATGGCGAATGATCGAAATTCACAGTGGTGTCACAGCCACACCCCCTGGCAAAAATTTAGATTACACTTGGTGTGTAGATTAAACAAAACAAATATGAAGTTGGTAACATCCAAAACCTCTGAGATATTAGAAAAAGTCTGAGGGGTTGAAATTGTCAAATTTGCATGTTTAATTAAAAATGACGGACTTCCTGTTGGTTTTACGGCATGGCTCAAAGAGGAGTTTTTGTGCGTCTGGACATGCTACATATCTGCAGCAAATTTCATACATGTACGTGAACACAGCGGTGGGGTTCTACTTTAGGGAGCGCTATAGAACCATTTTGGATGGCCCGTGCCTGAAACCATTAAAATACGTAAATTTCACACCTGCCTGACGTGCCTTCAAAGTTTTATGAGTTTTTCAGCATGTTAAAGCCTTCAAAATAGCGATTCATTCATCAGAAATTCGTCTGAATAATAATAAGAAGAAATGGCGCAATTACAGTAGGGCCTTCGCACAGTTCGTGCTTAGGCCCTAACAGGAATAAAACTCAGATAAACTAAAGAGGCCTGAGGATACAAATACACTAACACTGGGAACATAACCCAGAACAGCAAAAACAGAAAACATGTCAATAAAAGAATCTCTTAAAGGGAAACAAAACCCAAATGTGTGAAACCACAATAAACAACAACACAAACAGGAGCCAAAGCTCAAAACCAAAACACTGGATCAGCAGACTCAGGATCATAACAGAAATTAGTGATTCAAACATTTAGTGACTATAAACAGACTCAATTGTACAGGATTGTTTTCTCTTTATTTTCTCTTTTTCTAATCTTTATGTTTGTTGTTTGATCTACAGGAGGTTCTCTCTCCATGATCATCCCTGTGGTTGTTGCTGTGGTCGTTCTCGCTGCTGTCGCTGTGATTGGATTCATTATTTACAAAAAGAGAACAGGTGAGAGACCAAAACATGATTTATAAGTTTCTTCAAACTGAATACAACATTCATTTTAACCTGGATTTGTCTGCACACTGCAAACAAATAATAATGATGGTAACTATAATGATCATTTAATTACAGTCATTATTTAGAGTTACAACAGACAATACATAATAATACACACAGGATTAAATAAGTAAGAATGTGGAAACAAATGAAACAGCCAAGAAATGTTTAGGAAACTTTAGCTTTATTTTATTTATACACCAAATAAATTCAGTTCAATTTTATTTATATAGCACCAAATCACAACATTGTATTGTGGGTAAAGACCCTACAATAATACAGAGAAAACCCAACAGTCAAAACGACCCCCTATGAGCAGCACTTGGTGACAGTGAGAAGGAAAAACTCCCTTTAACAAGAAGAAACCTCCATCAGAACCAGGCTCAGGGAGGGGCAGTCATCTGCTGAGGGGAGAGAAAAGACAAAAGACATGCTGTGGAAGAGAGCCAGAGATTAATAACAAATTAATGATTAAATGCAAAGTGGAGTATAAACAAAGTAAATAAGGTGAATGAAAAGAAACAGTGCATTATGGGAACCCCCCAGCAGCCTAGGCCTATAGCAGCATAACTAAGGGAGGGTTCAGGGTCACCTGATCCAGCCCTAACTATAAGCTTGATCATAAAGGAAAGTTTTAAGCCTAATCTTAAAAATAGAGAGGGTGTCTGTCTCCTGAATCCAAGCTGGGAGCTGGTTCCACAGAAGAGGGGCCTGAAAGCTGAAGGCTCTGCCTCCCATTCTACTCTTAAGTATCCTAGGAGCCACAAGTAAGCCAGCAGTCTGAGAGCAAAGTGCTCTGTTGGGGTGATATGGTACTATGAGGTCTTTGAGATAAGATGGGGCCTGATTATTCAAGATCTTGTAGGTGAGGAGAAGGATTTTAAATTCTATTCTAGATTTAACAGGGAGCCAATGAAGAGAAGCCAATATGGGAGAAATCTGCTCTCTCTTTCTGCTTTATTACATTACATTTAGCAGACGCCTTTATCCAAAGCGACTTACGATGATGAAACAATAATACTAAAAGCCAAAACAAAATAAAACATTAAAAGAGTTAAACATTAAAAAACAATGGCACATTAAAAATGTATGTCTATACACATCAAAGTAATTGTCTTAGTTAGTGCAGGTATTCTCCAAAAAGCTCAGTTTTTAGGAGTTTTTTTAAAAACGGCGACGGACTCCGCTGCTCTGGTGGAGGTAGGTAGCTTGTTCCACGATCTGGGAACTATGGAGCAGAACAGTCTGAATTGCTTTGGGTGGATGCTGGGTAAGGCAAGGCGACATTCAGTGGAGGAGCGCAAAGACCGAGATGGAACATAGGCCTTTAGGAGCAAGTGCAAGTAGTGGGGTGCCTGTTCTGTCATTACCTTATAGGCAATCGTGCAGGCTTTATATTTGATGCGAGCAGCAACCGGAAGCCAATGAAGCTCAATGAGCAGTGGGGTGATGTGCCCGTTTTGGAAGATTGAAGACCAGACGTGCTGCTGCATTCTGGATCATCTGTAATGGCTTAATAGCACAGGCTGGAAGGCCCATTAGCACTGCATTACAATAATCAAGGCGCGAGATGACCACAGCCTGCACCAAGAGCTGAGCAGCATGTTGCGTTAGAAACGGTCTAATTTGTCCGATGTTATATAGCGCAAAGCGACAGGATCGAGCAACAGAGGCCACTTGGTGTGTAAATGATAGCTGGTCGTCAAACATCACTCCCAGATTCCTGGCAACCTTTGCCGGAGAAAGTGAGAGAGAATCGATTGTTACGGTGAAGTTGCGTTGGACCGACTGTTTTGCAGGAAACACCAGTAGTTCAGTTTTAGTAAGATTAAGTTGAAGATGGTGTGACTTCATCCATGAGGATATATCTGAGAGACAATGAGATATCTGTGCTAAGATCGTAGAGTCATCCGGCGGGAATGATAGGTAGAGCTGAGTATCATCGGCAAAGCAATGGTAGGAGAACCCATGAGAGGAAATAACTGGGCCCAAAGAGGTGGTATAGATGGAAAAGAGGAGGGGTCCCAGTACTGAGCCTTGGGGCACTCCAGTGGTCAGTGGACATGATAAAGACAACTGTCCTAGCCATGACACTTTGAAAGAGCATTCAGCAAGGTAAGATCTGAACCATGATAGTGGTGTATCTGAGATACCCATATTGGAGAGTGTAGTTAGGAGTCGGTCATGATTGACTATCAAAGGCTGCTGACAAGTCCAGCAGAATGAGGGCTGAGGACTGTCCAGCAGCTCTGGCAGTTTTTAAGACTTCGGTCACAGACAGCAGCGCCGTCTCAGTGGAGTGTCCCTTTTTAAAACCGGATTGGTTTTGGTCAAGGTAGTTATTCTGGGAGAGAAAGCCTAAGATCTGGTTATACACTGCCCTTTCTATGCATTTAGAAAGGAAAGGTAGTAGTGAGACCGGTCGATAGTTGTCGACCAGGGCAGGGTCGAGAGAAGGTTTTTTAAGTAGAGGTGTCACCTGGGCCTGTTTGAAAGTAAGCGGAAATTCACCGGTGGATAGGGAAGTATTAATTACATGCGCAATGACTGGAATAATTGTAGTTGCGATGGTTTGTAGAAGGTCAGTGGGAATCGGATCCAGAGGACATGTAGTAGGACGGCTACGTGTTAGGAGGGCCAGTGCTTCTTTCTCAGAGAGAGGAGAAATGAAGTGAATGTACTTTCCTCGAATGATGAAGCAGAGACAATGGGTAGATCTGTGAACTGACTGCTGATGGCCACCACTTTCCCAGAAAAGAAAGAGGTGAATTTTTCAGCTGTAAGACATGTAGACAGAGGAGGAGGTGGAGCATTCAACAGTGATCTGAATGCTGTGAATAATCTTCAAGAATCTGTCAGCGAGCTGAATTTCTCCTTGTAAAATTCAGTTTTGGCAATTGTGAGGTGTTCTGAGAAGGAAGCCAAAAGAAGCTGATAGTTAGATAAGTCGGACATGATGCCCTTTTTATGCCATTTCCTTTCAGCAGCCCGGAGTTTGGAACGTAGCTTCCGGAGGGACTCATTTTTTAGCCACGGCTGTGGCTTGCTAGTGTGGATGGTACGAGATCTCAAAGGACAGAAACTGTCCAAACAGGAGCTCAGTGTGGAGCAGAGTGTATCTGTGGCAGTGTTCATGCTGAGAGAGGAGAATGAGCCTAATGAAGGCATAGTAGTGGCAACCAGTGATGAGTACTGATCTACAGAGAGGTTTCTGAGATTGTGACGGAAAGTGACCATAGCTGGAACAGCAATAGGTTTTCTAGAAATGCGGATACTGAACTGAATAAAAAAGTGATCTGAGAGATGAAGCGGAGTGACCTTTAGTGATTCTGTATCACAATGACGTGTGAAAATTAAGTCCAGGTTTTTACCGGCTTTATGAGTTGGAGGACTGGGGACTAGCTCTAAATCAAAAGAGTGCATAAGAGATTTAAAGTCAGTAGAGCCAGGGCTGTCAAGGTGAACGTTCATGTCACCTAGAATGAGCATGGGACACTCCTTCTTTGGAATGGAGGAGAGTAACATGTCTAGTTCATTTATGAATTCACCCAGATGTCCAGGAGGACGATAGATGACAATAATACCAAGTTTAACTGGAGCGCTAACCAATACGGCATGGTATTCAAATGAGGTATATGAAGTTGACGACAGTAAAGTAGTGTATTGTAAGCCATTAGCAATTAGCAAGTCTGTCCCCTGAGAGTCCGGATGGACGAGATGTGTGGCTGGAAGAGTAGTTATTAGAGAGAGCTGCCGGAGTAGCAGTATTTTCAGGCTTGATCCAAGTTTAAGTCAGAGCCAGTATTTGTAGAGATAAATTATTAGCATGAGCTGAGATAAAGTCCACCTTGTTCACGGCTGATTGACAATTCCATAGCCCCACAGAAAGGGTAGTCCTTGTCAGTACTCTAGCTGCAGCATTTTGGATCAGCTGAAGGCTTTTCAGGGAGCTTTTAGGACAGCCTGATAATAATGAATTACAATAGTCCAGCCTAGAAGTAATAAATGCATGAATTAGCTTTTCAGCATCACTCTGAGAAAGGATGTTTCTAATTTTAGAAATATTGCGCAAATACAAAAAAGCGGTCCTACATATTTGTTTAATATGTACATTGAAGGACATATCCTGGTCAAAAATGACTCCAAGATTTCTCACAGTGTTACTGGAGGCCAAAGTTATGCCATCCAGAGTAAGTATCTGGTTAGACACCATGTTTCTAAGATTTGTGGGGCCGAGTACAAGAATTTCAGTTTTATCTGAATTTAGAAGCAGGATATTAGAGGTCATCCAGGCCTTAATGTCTTTAAGACATTCCTGCAGTTTAACTAATTGATGTGCATCATCTGGCTTCATTGATAGGTAAAGCTGAGTGTCATCTGGATAACAATGAAAATTGATACAATGCTTTCTAATAATACTGCCTAAGGGAAGCATGCATAATGTAAATAGAATTGGTCCTAGCACAGAACCCTGTGAAACTCCATAATTAACCTTAGTGTGTGAAGAAGACTCCTCATTTACATGAACAAACTGGAGTCTATGAGATAAATATGATTCAAACCACTGCAGTGCACTACCTTAAATACCTATAGTATGCTCTAATCTCTGTAATAAAATGTTATGGTCAACAGTATCAAAGCTGCACTGAGGTCCAACAGGACAAGAACAGAGATGAGTCCACTGTCAGAGGCTCAAAGAAGATCATTGGTAACCTTCACTAATGCTGTTTCTGTACTGTGATGAATTCTGAAACCTGACTGAAACTCTTCAAATAAACCGTTCCTCTGCAGAAGTAACTATTGAAGTTAACTCTGAACGATCAATTAGAGCGAAAGAGTCTAAACAAATACCAGCAGTGCTGAAAGCAGCCAAACATGAAGATAAATCTTTGAGATGGTTATGAATAATTTTTTCTCTAATGTCTAAAATTTTATTTGTAAAGAAATCCATGAAGTCACTACTAGTTAAAGTGAAAGGAATACTCGGCTCTACAGAGCTCTGACTCTTTGTCAGCCTGGCTACAGTGCTGAAAACAAACCTGGGGTTGTTCTTATTTTCTTCAATTAATGAGTAGTAAGATGTCCTAGCTTTACGGAGGGCTTTTTTATAGAGCAACAAACTCTTTTTCCAGGCTAAATGAGCATCTTCTAATTTAGTGAGACGCCATTCCCTCTCCAGCTTACGGGTTATCTGCTTTAAGCTGTGCGTTAGTGAATTATACCACAGAGTCAGGCACTTCTGATTTGAAGCTTTCCTTTTAAGAGGAGCCACAGCATCCAAAGTCGTACGCAGTGAGAATGTAAAACTATTGACGAGATAATCGACCTCACTGGGAGCAGAGTTTAGGTAGCTGCTCTGCACTGGTATTCCCCCGGCTTGCTGCCTGTACGTCGGAGTTTACACCGGTGGACGAGAGGGTAGTTTCCCTGCGCCTTCGTGCTGGGGAATGGGTCCTGACTGTTGTTTGTGCTTATGCACCGAATGACAGTTCAGAGTACCCACCCTTTTTGGAGTCGCTGGGCGGAGTGCTGGAGAGTGCTCCATCTGGTGACTCCATAGTCTTGCTGGGAGACTTCAACGCTCACGTGGGCAATGACAGTGAGACCTGGAGGGGCGTGATTGGGAGGACGAGGGCGGGCCCTTGCCAGTTAACAGGTTAAGCTGTGCGTTTGCGAATTATACCACGGAGTCAGTCATTTCTTATTTGAAGCTTTCCTTTTCAGAGGAGCCACAACTGAGCACTAAATCAGATAAAAAGTCTGAGAAATCAGACAGAAACTCTGAGTAAGGACCAGGTGGACGGTAGAAAATAACAAATAAAAGAGGTTTTTGAGTTTCCCAATTAGGATGGACAAGACTAGAGTCAGGCTTTCAAAGAATTAAAACTTTGTTTGGGTCTGTGATTAATTAATAAGCTGGAATTGAAGATTGCAGCTACTCCTCCTCCTCGACCTGTGCTTCGAGCATTCTGACAGTTACGGGGGTGTTGATTCATTTAAACTAACATATTCATCCTGCTGTAACCAGGTTTCTGTAAGGCAGAATAAATCAGTATGTTGATCAATTATTAAATCATTTACTAATAGGGACCAAATCACAACAACAGCCTCGAGCTGTGTTGGTGACGGTGGGGTCATGTCAGAAAAAGGCGTCCAGTGTAAAAAGTGCCAAATCAAACATGCGGCGCTGACCTCTGTGGTGACCTCTGTGTTTAAGGAAACAGCCAGAAGTAGCTGTATTGTGGTGTTCCTGCTGTATCTCCTAACTTGCCCTCTTGGTAAAAGCCCACCTGTAGATGTTGTCTGATCTCTGGAGTTCTCTTTTTCTTCTCATCTTTTCTTTTTACCTGAACCTTGACCACCAACTCGGTTATTATTAGAAAAACTGCTCATTCACCTGATTTTGATTTAAGAACAAACACACAATTAGCTAAATGAACCAGTACGAATGTTTCCTTAATCTGACTATAATTAATCATGAACAGCACGTCTATGAACATATTAGAGAGTACACTCGTTGTTTTTAATGTTTTGATGATTTTTTTTTATCCAAATTACAAAAAGAAACCATGAAATTGTTTTTATGACAAACATAATGTGTAAAAATGTAGAACTTGAACTAATAAATTATATTTTTTCATTTTATTTCAGAGAAATGGCCCCCAGCTCGTAAGTTAGACTTTGTCTTCTTCTCATCTCTTTAGAGCTGTGCAAAAGTCTCTGCTGTACTGTGATATATTACATCAGCAGGCTCTGACCAAACCTGCCTGCCCTGTGTGCAAAAGTAACTGCCCCCTAACCCTAATAGCTGGTTGTGCGCCCTCGGCAGCAGGAACTGTGATCCAGTGTTTGTGATAACTGGCAGTGAGTCTTTGTCATCACTGTGGAGGAACTTGTGAGACGAGTCTTTGTGTTCTTGTTGGTCAGCAGTGGTTTTCTCCTACCATGGAGGCCATCTTTACCCAGTATCTTTCTGATTGTTCAATCATGAACTCTGACCTTAACTGAGCCAAGCGAGGCCTGCAGCTCTTTAGATGTTGTTCTGGGTTCTTCTGTGACCTCCTGGATGAGTCCTTGAGGCTCTCAGAGGAATTTTGGTAGCTGGAAAGTTCCCCACTGTTCCAGGTTCTCTCCATGGGTGGATAACGGTTCTCACCGTGGTTCTCTGGAGTCCCAAAGCCTCAGAAATGCTCTGTAACCCTCTCAGACTGATAGATGTCAGTGATTCTTTAGATGGTGGATGATGTGCTGCTGTCTGAGATCTTTGAGGCTGCTTCACTTTGTCTGTCAGCTTCTATTTAAGGCATTTACTGATTCAGCAGGTCTGACAGTAATCAGGCCTGAATGTGGCAGTGAGGCTGAACTTTTACAAAAAATGTGGTTAATCAGTTACTTCATGATTTAACGAGGGGGTAATTAGTTTTCACACAGGGGAGGAAGGTTTGGATAGATTTTGTTCCTTAATTAATGAAATCATCATTTAAAACCTGCATTTTACTCTGGTTTTCTTTGTCTTATATTGAAATTTGTTTGATGATCTGAAACATGCAAAAAAAAAATAAATGAAAAAGAAAGAAATCAGGAAAAGGGCAAATACATTTCCATGGCACTCTACATTAAATGTTGTTTCTGTATTTGAATCTAAACAGTCTTTTCAGGCCTGTTTCAGCTGTTAGTGAGAGCTCAGAGCAGGATGTGCTCTAACTGTGTGTTTCTGACCTGCAGCTGTGGAGATCCATGAAGCCCAGTTACAAATGCTTCCTTATTACTGAATTACCAACAGCTCTGCACAAAGTGAGTTACTTCAGAATTTTATCATGTTTTATGTTTCATTTTAAAACTAGAATGAAGTGCTTTACTATATTTAAATCATATTAAGAGAGACATGCTTTCAGAAAACCAGTTTAATAAAATGAAAAAGTTAAAACAAATGTCGTTTCGTGCAGATACTTGAAACCAGGAATATTGTAATGATGTTGTAAACATGTTGTTTGTGGAGCTGAGCAGTCCAAATATTGATTTTTTTCTTTCTCCAGGTTTATGGATCAATGTTGCACTGAAACAAGAAGGCACTGCCGCCCTCGCTGTCCTCCACAAACTGGAACTTCTTGGGTTTTGTAAAATTCTTCCATCATTTTATGACTGATGAATACATGAGTCATAAAATGATGGAAGAATTTTATCTAGTTGCAGATGAGTATTAATCTTCAACTAGATTCAACACTAACACACACACACACACACACACATACGTGTATATATATATATATATATATATATATATATATATATATATATATATATATATATATATACACACACACACACAGGGGTGAAAAGCAAGCCGGTCCGGTGTAAAAGATTCTGCGCCGGTACGCAGTACCGGCAAAAGTTGGACCGGGTGTCTGCTGCAAAGCCGTCATTCAGAACCGGTCACTGCTGCACTTTGGGTCAAAATAAATCCGCTAGCAATAAGCAGTCTAAAACACAACGTACTCAGTTAATAAATTGCTTTTTTTTCTCATTTCAAATTGTTTCTGAACTGTTCGTGCTATGCTGGCGCCTCAAATCTCTAGCTTCTCTCCCCTCAGAGATCGAGGACAGCCACATAAAATGCACTGCATCCGTTCCGTTTACGGGCAGTGTTGCCAGATCTCACGACAGAAACAAGCATTCAGCTCTGTGAAAACAAGCCCAAATAAGCCCAACTGGCAACCCACAACATTGTGTAAAACTAGCCCGCTTTTGAACAGTATAGTTCTATAGCAGTGTAGCTCATTCTTTGTTTTGTCTCAATGTGTTTTGTATTAATGCGTGCAGATTTCACTTATTCATGGACTATAAAATACAAGACTTCTATTACAGGCTTTTATTGTCCATCAATCAACAAACAAAAAAAAAATGTGTGCGTGCATTGGTGTATAAGGGGGGCGACAGGAGGAGAGGAGGTGAAGGAGCACAGGGGCGCCTAATCAGCACCGTTCTTCTGTTATTGATCATATAATATGCACAGCTGTTAATACAGAAAATGCCGACTAGAAAAATGATTTCGCCACATCGCTTTGGCGCCCCCTTCTTGTGAGGCGCCCCTATGCATTGCATATAGTGCATACCCACTTCTCGGACACCTGTCTCCCATCTGAACTCGGATCCATTCTTTAAGTGCTCTCTCTTTCTCCCACTCTTTATTATATTTTTTGTATATTTTCCCCCGCTTACTGGAGCTCATTCTTGCGCTGCCTCCTAAATCTGGACTGTTATGAGTGTTTGTTTGAGTGTGCGCCCGGTCAACTTGTGCGGGAGCGATAAACAGGAAACAGGGGGCTTGGAAGGGACAAACTACCTACCACTCGTCTTTTGCTTTATTGTAGAGCAAAAAACTATATATCAAGGAGTTTCACTCGGAAAGAAAGTCAAGCCCAAATAAGCAACTTAACGTTCAAAAACAAGCCCAAAAACCACAACCCGCGACTCACGAGATTTGCAAGCGACTTCAGAAAAAAACAAGCCCAAAGTCGCTTATATTAAGGTGTAGTTTTTTCAGGTGATTTTGGTTCGGCCAGTTAACAGGTTAAAATGTTCACCACTGCGTTTAATGTCGGTCTGCTTGTTACAACAACTCAGCGCAGGACAGACCTTCACCCAAGGCCTGCTCTGGTGAAAAACACTATGCTGGCAGAGGTAGTGGAGGAGCTGCAGAGGGTGGAAGTGTGGCCTGTGATTTGTGTACTAGAAGAAGCTGAAAGCCATCAAGTCCTGTTTGCACTGAGTGGTCTCTCACTGTGAGCAGCACCTCCAGGATCATCATAATGCATTAAAAAAAACACAAGCTCATCAAACCCTCCAAGAAACTTCACAGTAAACATCTGCCTCCACCACAATGAGGTGATGAAGATCTTCTGCTGCATGGGTCAGCAGTGGATCTGTTATCTGTGCTCCATGGATGAACATAAAGGCCACTGCAGCTGAAGCAGGAAGGAGTGAGAGGCAGAGAGGCCTGAAGCTGTCAGGAAAAAATTCTTCAGAAAATCAAGAAGAGAAGAAAGATGTGACGGAGTTCCAGCAGAAGGTGGAGACCATCAATTAATACTTAATATCAGTGTTTCTCATTCACTCACAAACTGGTGCTTTTAAGCATGGGTTACACAGCCAGTGAATATTTTAATGTCAACATAATGATCCTGTGATCTGTATTAGCAGCTGCACAGCATCTCCTCTGACTGCACACAGGCAGGTCGATGACTTTGAGGAACCGGAAAGAAAAAGTTTGAAATCAAGTTCAGCTCTGAGACAACTTTGACGGAAACTGATAAACCAGGGAGACACAGACGAGTGTGTTTCCTTAATGCTTAAAATCCAGGAGTAAAAGGTATGAATATATTAATGTAGAAAAATTCAAGTGTTTGGGGGCCTAACTTTGCTGGCAACCTAAAAATGGAAACCGCTCTGAACACATGCAGGAACAGCAACAGGTGGAGGAAAAACTCATCAAGGTAAACCGAATTCAAGGACGACCACCTGGTGGCGAATCACAGACATTTGATGGGACAAAACATACTTCCCGAATCACCCTAAATCCCCGCGCGTTCGTTAATTGAGAAAAGTTCACTAGCCATAAAAGCTAGGACATCTTACTATTCATCATTAACTGAAGAAAATAAGAACAATCCCAGGTTTGTTTGCAGCACTGTAGCCAGGCTGACAAAGAGTCAGAGCTCTGTAGAGCCGAGTATTCCTTTCTTAGTAGTGACTTCATGGATATCATCAGCCAGTAAGTGGCTGCTTTTCCTCATGTTTGTTCATTTCACTGTGGATGATATTCATCCACATATAGCATATAGACCACATGCTCAGAGGTGGGAAGTAAGGAAGTACAGATGTTACTGTACTTAAGTAGATTTTTCAGGTACCTGTACTTTACTTGACTATTTATTTTTCTGACTACTTTTACTTTTACTCCCTACATTTTTACACAAGTATCTGTACTTTATACTTCTTACATTTTCTAAACGACTTGTTACTTTTTAACACGTCTGAGAAAAGTTTGTATTTCCGTCAAAATCAAATGATCTGAGCCTAAACGGAGGAATAATACACATAAGAGACAATCGTACCGGCGTATCTCCATCACCGTCCTTTATTTAATCAAAGGGATTAAATACACAAGCCATATAATTATGTATCATTTTATAGCGCTATAATCAGGGGTTACAGTGGGCCGTAAGGGAGTAACGTGTGGCAGGTACGCGTTTTCTAATGCTCCAACAAATATCAGCAAACACACAAGTGTGTGCAGTTGTCACACGTGTGTCTGCTCGCTAAAAGAAGAGCTGCTGTATTTCAGGGAGAGCAAGAGAGAGAAGTTCACTCAGAGATGGAGAAAGAGGACAGGAGAGGAAGAAGAGAGGTTAGATTTAAAGGTAAGACTGGAAAATAAACTGAACGTATGCTGACTTTGTGTTATCAAAGATGTATGAAACTACTGCAGTTTAGTACGTAATAAACAGGATATCTTGTACTGTATTACAGTAAAGCTCTGTGTTGGTGCACTTTGTGTTCATGGTCGGAGTTACAGGTACATCAGTGCAGCAGAGATGAGTTTGAATCAAAGCTGCTGATGCTGAGATTCATCACTGAATCCAACATTTCTACAGCCTGTATGCTGTCGTGTAGGGGATGGAGATCAGCTCAGATAGCTGTGAAATACTGGGTTACATCTTTGTGAGTTCAGTTCATCCACACAGAGCAGTAAACCTCAGAGCAGCAGCAGCAGGTCAGCTGATCACAGCCTGCACACCCAACATCATTTACCTGCAGCTCACAATAGAAAGTGTGATTCTTCTCCCCATGAAGAGCCGCTACAGCTGATCTTAGGGTTCCTCCACCTGCTGAATCCCACTGTAACCCCTGAGTATCCTCATGTTGGGTTTAGGTGGAGACACAGTCACCCTCTACTAGGAGGACACAGAGAATAGAGCTGTGTTTAAATTCCCTTTCACAGTTTGTGATTCAAGCTGAGTACATTCATTAGAATTAAAATTTAGATGGAATAACGTTTGTGTTCTCATGTATTATTTTATATTATTACAATATTATATAATAAGGTTCAGTTAGCTTTACACAAAAATAGCAGGTAGAAACGTCCTCCAAAGAGCTACTTTTACTTTCTTACTTTGAGTAAATTAATATTTTATGGTCAACATAATGATCCTGTGATCTGTATTAGCAGCTGCACAGCATCTCCTCTGACTGCACACAGGCAGGTCGATGACTTTGGAGGAACCGGAAAGAAAAAGTTCTCAAAAAGTTTTGAAATCAAGTTCAGCTCTGAGACACTTTTTACAGAAACTCTGAGTCTGACAAACCAGTGAGACACAGACGAGTGTGCTTTCCTTAATGCTTTAAATCCACGAGTAAAAAGGTATGAAGATATTGATGTAGAAAAATTCAAGTGTTGGGGGCCTAAATTTGCTGCAAACTAAAAAATGAAACCGCTCTGAGCACATGCAGGAACAGCAACAGGTGGAGGAAAGACTCATCAAGGTAAACCGAATTCAAGGACGACACCTGGTGGCGAATCACAGACATTACAAAGAGGTTCAGTCCAAATAAATGCTGAAGGAGCCAAAACTGGATTCAGATCATTTATTTTTCTTCTTCTGCTTCTCTTCTCCATACAACAAGGTCTAAATTATACATTTTCAGTTTGGCATCAATTTTGGCAACTGTAGAGAACTCATACTCTGACAGCTGAATTACTGACAGCAGCACTCACTGAACACAACATTTCACTCACACACACTCATGTTTTTTAGATCTTTTACTAAATGTTGATTTCATTCAAATATGTTAAAATATAGTGGGTGCAAAAATGTTTTTATACACAAACAGCAGCAGAAACTCACCGTCGGCTGTTTTTAGTTAAATGTTAAAGAGTTAAAGTGGGTTCATATTAACAGTAACTCTGCTGTGGCTGTCACAGAGCCATCATCTATCAGTGAAGCTGATCTTAGATCAGATTATAAATGTTTACATTAAAGCAAAGCTGATGTTTCTGTCTGGAAATCTTCTAAATCATTTTGTATCCCGTAAAGCAGAAATAATGAAATCCTCAATAAAAAGTGAGCTTGTTGCAGCCCATCAGTGTGATGTTCACTGAACAATGACTTCAGAAAGGAAATGGTCATAAACTGTGGCAAAAACTTTATTAATTTTAAACATTTTAACAACATAGTTCAAGAAATTCAGTCATTAGTTTTAGGCAATCAAGCTCAAAATCATTATTTACAGCTCAGATGAACCAAACTGAGGAAACCAGTCAGCCTTAAATTCAAGTTCTGGAGTTATAAAACATCCTCATACGTCCCACTCACCCCACAGAAAGAGTGTAAATGTGTGGGAACCACTGAGAACTGTGTTTGACTCAGCGAGCAGGAAACTGCTTCAGCTGCTGTTTGCATCTCTGGACATAAATCTCTGCTTCATCTGTGAGTCCAGGTTTTAGGAAATGTCAGAGTTTCACATGTCACAAAAAGCTCTGGCTCCATAAAGTCCTCCATCCAAACCTGTTTGTGTCTGTGGAGCAGCAGCAGCATCTTCTCCCACAGCGACAGCAGCACCTTCTTCTATCTGCTGCAGGCTGAAGGCTTCAGGATGTGTTCAGTTAGTTCAGTCAGCTGGCATAAATGTTACAATGTTGTAGCTCCAATCACACTCTGACAGAAGAAGATGTGATTGATTATCCATCAATATATCAGATCTTTCTCCTCCTACATAAACAAAATGTGATATCCATTAAAGCTGGTAGATGTGCACTGACCACAGGTGGATCTACAGAATTGGGACTTTTGTACAGAAACCAAGTCCATATTATCATCTTATAATATAATATTATGTGTCTTCAGAGATCGGAGTGAAATAAAGGAAATGGCACTATCCTCACTGAATGAATTCAAGTTATTTCTGTCCATCAGTCAATAACGCTGTTTATTGATCACATTTTAGCTACAATTAGTTTGAAACAAATGAGACACGCCCACACTTCAATGGATGCTGCATAAAAATGTTTAACTGCAAAAGAGGTTAAGTTGACAGTAATAGTGGGACACCACATGAAGCAACACAGCAGGGGTAGGCAACAACGACAGGCACAGAGACGGGAACGCAGACTCGACACAGGAGGGAGGAACGCTGTTCTGGGTTATGTTCCTAGTTTTAGTGGATTTGTATCCTCAGGCCTCTTTAGTTTAGCTGAGTTTCTTCCTGTTAGTTATGTTT
This sequence comes from Archocentrus centrarchus, assembly GCF_007364275.1. Lineage (NCBI taxonomy): Eukaryota > Metazoa > Chordata > Actinopteri > Cichliformes > Cichlidae > Archocentrus > Archocentrus centrarchus. The sequence goes on from NC_044356.1 coordinate 7,894,271, forward strand.
TGGTTCCTTAGATGTTGTTCTGGGTTCTTCTGTGACCTCCTGGATGAGTCCTTGAGGCTCTTAGAGGAATTTTGGTAGCTGGAAAGTTCCCCACTGTTCCAGGTTCTCTCCATGGGTGGATAACGGTTCTCACCGTGGTTCTCTGGAGTCCCAAAGCCTCAGAAATGCTCTGTAACCCTTTCAGACTGATAGATGTCAGTGATTCTTTAGATGGTGGATGATGTGCTGCTGTCTGAGATCTTTGAGGCTGCTTCACTTTGTCTGTCAGCTTCTATTTAAGGCATTTACTAATTCAGCAGGTCTGACAGTAATCAGGCCTCAATGTGGCAGTGAGGCTGAACTTTTTACAAAACATGTGGTTAATCAGTTACTTCATGATTTAACGAGGGGGGGTACGAGGGGGGGTGGTGGTAGGTAGGTGGGGTAGTGTGGTTAATAGTGTTTCCACACAGGGGCAGGAAGGTTTGGATAGATTTTGCTCCTTAATTAATGAAATCATCATTTAAAACCTGCATTTTACTCTGGTTTTCTTTGTCTTATATAAAAATTTGTTTGATGATCTGAAACATGTAAAAAAAGAAAAAGAAAAAAGAAAAGAAAAAGAAATCAGGAAAAGGACAAATATATTTCCATGGCACTCTACATTAAATCTTGTTTCTGTATTTGAATCTAAACAGTCTTTTCAGGCCTGTTTCAGCTGTTAGTGAGAGCTCAGAGCAGATGTGCTCTAACGTGTGTTTCTGTGGAGAACCCTGAAGTCCAGGAACAAATGCTTCCTAAAGCCTGAATGACCAACAAAAGGGAGTTTTTCCTTCCCACCAACTGCTGCTCATAGGGGTCGTTCTGACTGTTGGGTGTTTTCTCTGTATATTGTAGGGTCTTTACTTACAATATAAAACACTCTGAGGAGACTGTTTGTTATGATTTGGTGCTATATGAATAAAATTGAAACAATTTCCCTCTCAGATGTCTTTGCATGGTTCACTGTGTGTGTGTGTGTGTGTGTGTGTGTGTGTGTGTGTGTGTGTGTGTGTGTGTGTGTGTGTGTGTGACAGACATTACTAAGATTAATAAGAGTAGTCTATAGAGTTCTTAGGTGAACAGCGTGTCAGAAATTAAAAGAATTTAATCTGATCAAGTCAACATCAGTCAGTATCTACAATATCTCCATGGATACTTCCTGATGCTGCAGCTGATTTTATTTTATTGCTCACATAAAGCACAGGAATATATTGATCAGTGTTATTCAAATCTATACAGATGCATCAAAGAAAACAGCCAATTTTCATGTCAAAGTAGGCAAAAGGATCAGTGGGGGTTATCAGTACACACAGGAAAAACGCTTTCAGTGCTATTAGCTGCTCAGTGGATTGAAGACACAAGAACATTAAGATCAGTAATATCTTCAGATTCAGTTCATCATTGGCCAGTTTGCAGATATTCTGACAGAGATTCAGCAAACACTTTACAGAGTCAGTATGAGGAGCTTATGATCACCTTTTTATGGGAACCAGCACATTATGGAGTTAGAGGAAATGAAATGGCAGAAAGTCACAAAAAGTCTTTCAGTGGATCTGGTTCTTATTTTCATCAGGACACAGATAAAAGGCATCATAAGACAGAAAATGAAGGAAAGGTGGCAAAAGCAGTGGAAGGAAGGAAAAGGGAAAGGTCGGAATACAAAGGAATAGAGGAGAAATGAGGAGCACAGGAAGGAGCAGGAGAGAGGAGACGGTCAGATCACGACTCAGACTTGGACACGTTGGTTTAAATAGCACATTATTTATAACAGGTAAACACCATGCAGGAAAATGTGGTGGAGAAGATGAGACCAGAGAACATGTTTTATTAGAAATATGAGGCTGAGAGAAGACAAGTGATCGAAACCTTAGTAAGATGAAAATGAATTAATTTATTTCAAAAGAACTCAAGAAGTGAACGTTATCAGACCATATTCCATGTTATAAAACAACTAATTTGTTTAGTAGGAGGTTTTTGTTTTTTATTTTGGGGGAGCGACATTTCAGTCCACACTCCAGTAGGTGGCGGCACGGCACCGTCCCGCTGTTTGCCGATCGCCAATAAAATTCAATGGAAGAAGCGGAAGGGCGCTGGGCCGTTTCTCGGTACTGAATTACGTAAGTCTGCATATTAGTTTCCCAACAGCTGTTAAAACTCCAAGAAGAAGAAGATGCAGAAGAGAAAACAGAAGAAGGAAGTAAACGGACATTAAAATAAAAAGCTGTTTTCGGAGGGAAAAGAAATAAGCACTTTTTTTCCTTTGTTACAAAGGAGAAGTTTGGATTGTGGAGATGTTACAGCATTTATTGGACATATTCGTTTCTGTATAAAATGAAAAAAATGAAGACGGTTATGATCCTGACACTTCTCTGCTGCGCTGTCTGCGTGACTGCAGGTGAACTTCATAAAACCGTCTTACCTGTACTAACAGATAATTGTGGTGTTTAGCTGGTGTCACAAACTCTGAACAGTGGAAAACATTTAAAAACTCTGCACACTAAGGCCTCGGTCCGTGTATCATACAGAAAGACAGTACTTCTGTTTTTATTATCGTGGTCCTCGTGTACGGTACTGTACATCTGCTGTGTATTTAAAGGTTATTTTACAGATAAATGTCATTTCATTCGACGTACATAATAAGTTTGTTGGGGCCACTGAACCATCACTTTCAGGGGCCCCAACAAACCCCAACAAACTTATGTTTGTTGGGGTTTGTTTCCATTTCCGTATTTATCGGTGACACAAATAAAATTATGGATACAAATATAAGCCTGAATTAGGCCTGAATTTAGGTACGCGTAGTTACATTTGTAGGGAGGTGCACTGACGAAGCTTCCGATTCGGGAAATGGCTAAAGGGCCATTCCACTTAATTTTTCGCTACCTTCAGCATCTTTAATCTGCTCTAGTTAAACATCTACAACACCTACACACTTCAAACCTGGACTAGATTTTTCTATCGTACTGGCCAAATAATTAGAGCACAATGAAAAGAAAAGTCAAAATAGACAAGTGTGTGTTATATGACAGGCCATAGTTAAAACCATAAACATGCCAAACTTCAAACTTATAAACACTTTTATTTCACACAGCTTTTCTTTGATTTTAGAGATTTGATCGTCTCTATATTTCTGCTCATAGTTGCATGAGAAGCTCCCCTCTCTCACTGCAAAAAGGCATTAAGTTATGAATCACTTGATTATTTTTGGATTGTCATATTGCTTCAGTCATTTTAATTCTCTTACCTCTCCTCCACTTGGCCATGTTCAATTTGTTCCACTGCCTCAGCCCTGGTTAGTGCTCTGGTGTTTTCCAGTGCATTTATGAATGCCTGCGTTACATCCAAAAATGTAATGTTAAAAACTGTTTTCTAAAAACACAAATATTTACTTTACATTCTAATAAAGGTTACAAAGGGTTTACGCTAACATGTTTCATTATTTCAGACCCTGCTTCATTTCACCTATTTCTACCTATCTTGTTGTGACCAGTGGACTTTCAAACAACAGATTTCTTTTGAAAAATGTTTTTTGTTGCGCTACTGGTCTTTTTTCATAAGTCAATGAGCATGAAGAACAGGTGCTAATGACCTCATTATTTTATTCAGGTGTGTTAAAGCAGAGATACATTTAAAAGTTGCAGGACACCGGCCCTGGAGCCCTGGATTTGAAACCCCCCCCTAACCTAAAGGAAGCCTTACCTTAAAAAAAGGTCAATTAAACCTAATAATACATACATTTCAATTGATAGTAGTAATCAAACAAGCCAGTAAAGTTCAGATTATTATTCACATTTGTTCCAAGCAGTTTCTTTATCTATCTGAGGAAACCCAGCAGATAGCATCCAGTCATGGACGTGCAACATCAGTGATGTCAGTAACGCGCTACTTAGTAACACGTTACTCTAATCTGACTACTTTTTCTTGGTAACGAGTAATCTAACGCGTTACTATTTGCAGTCCAGTAATCAGATTAAAGTTATTCATCCAAGTCACTGTGCGTTACTATTGTTGTCCTCAGTACAAAGATGTATTTTTTTCTTCTTCTTGCGTCTCGGGGAGTGACGTCTGGCTGATGCGACAGTTAAGTCCCGTTTTCAGCATGAGGACAATAACAGCACAGCGACACAAATGTAAACAATGGAGGGAGGAGAGAGATACGCATTTTCTAGCTGAAATACAGGCACTATTGTGAGTCTGTGTCAGCTAAAGATGACAACTTCAAGGTTAGTTGTGCACCATGTGCTGGCGACAAAGTGCTATGTAGCTTCAAAAACACTACGTCAAATATGAGAAACTCCTGGAGTCAAGGCGCAGTCAAACTTACAGAGTGAGTCGCAACAGGTGGAGCGAAGCAGAGCTGCACCACTACTAACCCTTACGAAAATCCACTATAGTTAACTATGGTTTTTATGCCGTAACCATGATTTTACCTTGATTACTGCATAAAAACCATAGTTAATCATACTCGATTTTCGTAAGGGAATGCAGGAGCCCCCCAGCACCCAAACACAACAAAAGCTGGACTTCGCTACAAACCAGTAAGTGGGGGACAGCTGAAAAAGTTGAAAAGCCCTCTACCAGAGTATGTAGTAGAGGGCTTCATAAATCATTTTGATAAATCATTTTGAGAAATCATGTTGTCTTTGCTCTATTTACCAATATAAGCAAAGACATTACACATAAAAATACACAGAAACATCTGAATCACAGACGATCACTTTTTGGCACAACACCGGCCGCTGTTGAAAGTAACGGATAAAGTAATTGTAATCTAACTTAGTTACTTCTAAAATGAAGTAATCAGTAAAGTAACTAAGTTACTTTTTAAAGGAGTAATCAGTAATCAGTAGTCAGACTACATTTTCAAGGTAACTATACCATCACTGTGCAACATTCACTCTTTGTTCAGCATGGAGCCACAGTGGACAATGATTTGCATTTGTCTTTAACTTTGTAGCAAACCCTTATAGCAAGCAAGCATGTAGCAACAACAGAGAGCAAACACTTCTTTTAACCTGGAAGAACCTTCCCATCGTCAGTGTGAACAGCCATCTACCATGACCAACTGGGGGTTTAAGCAGATACACGACACTGAAAAAGAAGCACTTATGTAGGAGTACTTTCTGTGTTAAAGAAGAGCAAAAAGTTAATACCAGAAGAAAGAGATCATGAACTTGTTGGAAGCATTATCCCAGTTGGTATCAGAGATAAAAAGAACACAAGACCAAATCTTGCTACACTGAAGATGAAAAAAATTAGAGAAAACAGAAAGTTAAAAGTGGAAATAACAGCAAAATAATGCAAATTTCAGAGAAGGAGGAGTTCAGTTCTAGTGTGATCCAGATGGGAAAAAAAGTGCTGAAATGGCCCTTTATTGAAGTTTCACAAATCAGATAAAGGTTTCACAAATCACACACTTGGTTTAAAGTATTCTGCTATTAGTGCAGAATAATCTAGTCCAGGATTGAAGTATGTAGGTGTTGTAGATTTTTAACTAGAGCAGATTAAAGATGCTGAAGGTAGCGAAAAATTAAGCGGAATGGCCCTTTAGCCATTTCCCGAATCGGAAGCTGCAATCGGAAACCAACTTCAGCTTCAGCTTCGTGGTGCCAGTTAGGTTGAACTGCAGGGGTTCAGAGGGGGTTCTGGTTACAGCGTAGCTACAATGTAGCAGGTTCCAGTGTAGTTTTAAGTTGGGCCTTTGTTTACGTTTAAGTTACAGACTGAACTGTTTAGAAAACACGGCTCAGACTGATTTTTATAAATTATGTGATTTTTTTTTTTTTCCTGCTCTCGGTGGAGACGGATGCATTTTTCTCTTCTCCCCAGCCTTCCCTATCTACCCTGCTTTTTGCTGCTTAGAGCATCTATTCACACGTCCCCGAACTGGAATTTAAATTATGGATCTGGTCAGCTGGTCTCTCAACACTATTGATGATCAAATTCTCATCACGAGGAGATTGGGAGAAGGGTAACCCTCTTTCCTCTGGCCCTGCTATATACCCGGCTGGTTATGTTGTGGATTCCCGTGGGGATGGAAGATAACGTTCCTGGCTGCACTGTGTGGACGTGGCATTTATATTGATACCAGGATTTTTCCCGAATTGGACCTGGGGATACCTGGTTTCTGGGCAGCTGTTCAGGCCCTAGTAAGGCTGCCTATGAGGGATGCAGAAACAGTACGAACTCAATCAGACTCAGTAGCGCTGAATCGAAGTGGATTACATCTGGAGGAGTGTTGGAGTCTCGTTTCTGCACCGCGGTCAAGTGAGCCCTCATTTTCGAAGACGCAGTCAAGCTAGCCGCACATAGAATTACGTTGCCCATTTATACCGCATATTACGGTACGGCTGCCAGTCGCCCTAAATAACACATCGGAAGTGTTGTTATTGTAAGCACCATTTTGTAGAGTTTATAAATTTATAACTGATTTATGTCATATATTAGTTTCCTTTTGTGTTTCATACTTGTATAAGTAAGTTAAAGGGAAATGTATTTCATTTGTAACATTTGGATTTGAGAACATCTGTTAAGAAGATGTATTTTATGTGATTGAACTACAGAGGGCGCAATTCTGTTGTTAAGGCCCATGAAGAATAAAATGTTGTTGTATTTGAAGATGTAGAAGAATAAAGATGGCCGATGGAGCAACACGGTAGTTTTACCGTGCTGCGGCTGAATGTTGTCACACGCGTAAAACCGGCTCTGTATTGGTCATTCAAAGGAAGAGGTTAAATGGAAATTACAGAAGATCGAAAGAAACTATAGATTAGCCTCTACAATAAGTAAAACTACCGCGCTCAGCAAGAACGAGCCGAGACCGAGCCCAGCGACGTAACCACAACAACGGATCGTCATGGAATCACAAGCTACGAACTGGTAACTTGCCTAAATGAGCCAAGAGAAAAATACAAGACAACAAGGATGTTGTAGTCTTCACTAGATGGCACTTATTTGGAAAGCAAAGCATGCTTTGTGTCATGGACTACTTTATTCGATCTCTTGTTGATGAATGAAAAGAAAACAAGGCAAGATGGCGGATGACGAGACGCAAGAAACCAGAGAGCAAGAAAATGTCTGCGGTACTGAAAACGGCCAAAAGAGGGCGCCGAAATACACGGAAAAGGGCCTGGAGGACCTTTTACAGAGACAAATCGGTTCAAGAAGAGCAAAGCTTTCTCAGGTGACAGCGAAACTGAATAAAATAAGTGCTATGATGAAAAATGATGACGCTGTAGATATTGTTGATGAACATTTAAATGAGTTTTCAAAACTCATAAGTGACTTTGTTCAAACAAATGAGAATGTTCTACAACTGCTGTCAGAGGAAGAGAAAGAGGCTGATCAGACATATTGGTATCAGCCCAAAAAGGAGCATTTCAGCAATTTTATGATGGATGCTGAGAAGTGGACAATCGGCGCAAGGCAGAAACAACAGGACGACGTGGGTCCAGATGACAGCGTGTCTTTGACAGGTGATTCAAGAGGGAAGCGTCCAGGATCCTGCGTGTCCAGGGTCAGGTCCAGCCGCTGTGGTTCAATCATATCATCATCATCATCTGCACGTCGCAAGGAACAAGCAGAAAGAGCTTCTCTGATGGCAAAGGCAGAGAAGTTAAAGGAGAAACAAGCTCTGGAGTTGGAAGAGCTGCAGTTAAAGGCAAGGAAGGAGCAGCTGGAAATTGAAACTCAAATTGCTGCTTCTACTGCAAAGATAAAGGTACTGGAGGAATGTGAGTATGAGGACAACGAAAAGAGAAGTGTAACTTATCGCCGTGCAGACTCATTTAGTGGTTTGCCCCCAGTTGGTGTCAACAGACAGTCGAACACTCACTTAAGTGGATCTCAGTACCAAGTTGCACAGGAGACTCCTTCTCAGAGGGTTGAAATGGACACAAAGGTTAATTTGTGTGAAGTAATGCTGAAACAGAATAGTATTACAGAGATGTTGGTTAAGCAACAAAGACTCACAAATTTACCTCAGAGAGATGTTCCCATTTTCAGTGGTGATCCCTTAGAATTCAAACCATTCCTTAGAGCCTTTGAACATACAATCAGTAGCAAGACAGATAATGATAATGACAAGATCTACTACCTTGAACAGTTCACAAGAGGTGAGCCTAGAGACTTAGTCAGAAGTTGCCAACACATGAGCCCACAAAAAGGCTACCATGAGGCAATGAAACTTTTACATTATCATTATGGCAATGACATCAAAATAGCGACAGCTTACCTGAAGAAGGCTGTAAGTTGGCCTCAGTTGAAAGCAGATGATACCAAAGGTCTTCATAGTTACTCACTGTTTCTAACTGGGTGTAATAATGCCATGCAAGATATTAACTACTTGGAGGAATTAGACAACCCCACAAATCTCAGGGTAATAGTTTCCAAGTTACCCTATAAGATGAGAGAAATGTGGAGAGTCTCAGCTTTCGACATCCAAGAAAACTCTGGAAGAAGAGCTAGGTTTTCAGATTTAGTGAAATTCCTGAACAGACAAGCTAAGATAGCATCAGATCCTTTATTTGGTGACATTAAAGATACCGATGACAAGTGCAAGCAATACTCAAAACCAGAGAAGACATTTAGACCAAAGGGCAGTGCGTTTGCCACTAGTGTGGCACCTGCAATAAATGAAAGGTTGCTAGATGCAAACAAAGGCACTGTGCGTCAGACGATTAATGCCTTTCAAAGACCATGTGTGTATTGTGACAGAAATCACTCACTTGCCGACTGTCAGAAAATAAGAAAACTGCCTCACAAAGAGAGAGTAGAGTTCCTTAAAGGAAAAGGACTTTGCTTTTCATGCTTGAGCAAAGGGCACTTGAGTAAAGACTGCAAGAAACGATTGCTATGTGACTACTGTTTCAAAAGACATCCTAGTTTGCTCCACTATGACACGACAGAGGATGTAGCAGTAAATAACGAACCAAATGATGACACTGGAAGCTCAGATGTTGAAGCTCCCAGCCCTGTCCCCATCACAGGTGGCACATGTGGTGCTACTGGGGCCGGTAATAGCAGTCGAGTTTTGGCTATTGTGCCAGTTCATGTTAAGCTCAAGAAAAACAACAAGAAAATTGACACTTATGCATTTTTGGACAATGGCAGCCAAGCAACTTTTTGCTCAGAGAAGCTTATGAGACAGCTTGGCATAGAAGGAAAGAAAACTCAAATCCTTCTCCGCACTATGGGTCAGAAAAGGTTGCAGCCAAGTTACATTGTTTCAGGTTTAGAAGTAAGTGGTGTAACAGAAAATGTGTATATTGACTTACCTGATACGTACACACATAAAGACATTCCAGTTTCAAAAGAGCATTCCTATGCAGACAGACTTAGTTAAGTGGCCGCACCTGCACAGAGCAGAACTGACTGAAATAGATGCAGATGTTGGACTCTTGATAGGAGCAAACGCTCACAAGGCAATGGAACCCTGGGAAATTATTCACAGCGTAGATGAGGGTCCATATGCAGTCCGTACAATCCTAGGTTGGGTTATAAACGGTCCTTTGAAAAGAAATGACTCAGAAAGTGAACAAAGTGTTTCGGTGAACCGCATATCAATGTCTGAGATTGAAACATTGTGTGTGAAACAGTTTAACCACGATTTTCCAGAAAAGGCTTCTGAAGAGCGTCATGAAATGTCACGAGAGGATGTGAAATTCATGGACTCTGTCAAGGATACAGTTAAAAAGGTGGAAGGACATTATTGTATAAGCCTACCTCTTAAAGATCAGTCTGTTAAACTACCCAACAACCGTGAGTTAGTTGTGCAGAGAGCAGAAAGCCTCAAAAGAAAAATGCTGAAGAGAAAAGACTTTCATAAAGAGTACACAGTGTTCATTTCTGAACTAATAGACAAGAAGTATGCTGTCCCTGTGTCAAATGAACAACTTGAACGTGATGATGGAAGACTGTGGTACATACCGCATCATGGCGTGTACCATCCACAGAAAAGAAAGCTCCGCGTTGTTTTTGACTGTGCTGCCTCGTTTCAGGGGAAGTCACTGAACGAGGAACTTTTACAAGGTCCTGATTTGACAAACACATTGGTTGGTGTTTTAACTCGCTTCAGACATGACTATATTGCTCTAATGTCAGATATTGAGGCGATGTATCATCAGGTAAAGGTCCCGCCCGAGGATACAGATATGCTTCGATTCCTCTGGTGGCCTGAGGGAAACCTGGATGAACCACTACAGGAGTTCAAAATGACTGTGCATTTGTTTGGTGCAACATCGTCACCAAGCTGTGCCAACTTTGCTTTAAAGAAAACAGCAGAGGATGCTTCAGATGAGGTGTCACCCATGGCCATTAGTGCAGTGCAGAATAACTTTTATGTAGACGATTGTCTTTTATCCGTGTCGAATGAAGATGAGGCCTGTGCTATGGTGAAGGAGCTAACAAAACTATGCGCAAGTGGAGGGTTTCATCTTACAAAATGGAATAGTAATAGCAGAGTTGTTCTTGCCTCTATTCCTGAAACAGAAAGAGCATCTGAAGTTAAGGCATTAGACCTCTGTCATGACAACCTTCCAGATGAGCGAGTCTTAGGAGTAAACTGGTGCATTGAAACAGACTCGTTCAAAATCAAAATCAATGAAAAACCCAATGTTTTGTGCATTCTGATTCATTGTAGATTCATTCAAAATTAAACAAAACGCGGCATTCTGTCGTTTGTGAGTTTCAATCTATGATCCGTTAGGGTTTCTGTCCCCAGTTATTTTCCCAGCCAAATGATTCTGCAGGAACTGTGTGGAAAGAGATTCTCATGGGATGAGGACATTCCAATTGACATGGCTAAGAAGTCACAACAGTGGCTGTTGGACTTGACAAAACTACAAGGATTTACAGTGGACAGGTGTTTTAAACCAGTTTAGATTTGGAAATGTAACATCTGCACAACTGCATCTTTTTGCAGACGCGAGTGAGAGAGGGTATGGTGTTGTTGCATACCTTCGTGTCACAAATGAAAGAGGTGAAGCTCATTGCTCATTTTTGATTGGCAAATCACGAGTATCGCCTTTGAAGCAACTCACTATTCCTAGATTAGAGCTAACAGCGGCGGCTGTAGCTGTAAAAATTGACAAATGATGAGAGACGAGCTAAGAATGCCACTTGAGGAATCCACATTCTGGTCTGATAGCACCACAGTGTTGAGATACATTGCGAATGACAGTGTCAGATTTAAGACTTTTGTTGCAAACCGAGTTTCACTTATCAGAGATCACTCTAAGGTCAGTCAGTGGAGGTACATAAACTCTGAGTTGAAACCCTGCTGACTACGCATCTAAGGGAATGAAAGCAAGTGATTTCCTGTCAAACAAAGCCTGATTCAAGGTCCAGACTTTCTAGTAAAGGACAATAAACACTGGCCAGCGTCACCGATAATATCCTTGAACATTCATGATGATGCAGAAGTGAAAGTTATGAGTGTTGATGTTGATGTCATGCAAACTGATCCTATCAGTCAACTCATTTGTCACTACTCAGATTGGTACAGACTAAAAAAGGCCTTTGCCTGGATGCTGAGATTTAAACGGCTCCTCCAAGAGCTGTCACGTGAACGCAAATCCTTGTCAGCCAGCGATACTCAATGTCAAAAGAAAATGGCTAAGAAAGTGCAGAAATCAAACAAGATGGTTATTTAACAGTCACAGAATTAGAAAATTCAGAGATGGAGATTGTTAAGTTTTGTCAAAAACAAAGTTACAAAGATGAGATCTTACTCTACAGAAGGGTCAAAAGGTTAAAAGGACTAGTCACATTGTGAAACTAGATCCGGTGTTGAACAATGGTATTTTAAGGGTTGGTGGCAGGTTAGATAAGGCTGCTCTACCATCCAATGTGAAACACCCTGTGATACTTCATCAGGACCACCATGTGTCCACATTGATTCTCAGACATATTCATAAACAAACAGGTCATAGTGGCAGAAATTTTGTGCTGTCTAAACTGAGAGAAAAATATTGGATTCCAAAAGCTGATGCAGCTCTCAGGAAAATATTGTCAAAATGTGTACAGTGTAAAAAGCTGTCAGGTAAGCCTGGTGAACAGAGAATGGCAAACTTGCCACGAGACAGACTTGAAACCGACAAACCCCCTTTCACAAATGTAGGGATAGATTATTTTGGACCTTTTGAGGTTAAATGTGGCAGAAGCTATGTAAAAATACGGTGTTTTGTTTACATATGCCTCACCACAAGAGCGATTCACCTAGAGGTCGCTCACTCACTTAAGCAGACTCTTGTATTAATGCATTAGAAGGTTTGTGGCCAGGAGAGGTCAAGTGTCTGTTATGAGGTTCAGACAATGGTACAAACCTAGTAGGTGCTGAAAAGGAAATGCGCGAGGCAATCAAAGGTTGGAATGAGATTAAAATTGCTGAGTCACTTTTGCAGAAAGGTGTTACATGGACATTCAATCCACCAGCTGGATCTCATTTCGGTGGGATTTGGGAAAGGCAGATACGTTCTGTCAGAAGAATCCTTACCCAGCTACTGAGACAACAGACTCTTAATGATGAGCATCTTCATACTTTGTTTTGTGAAGTAGAGTCTATTATAAATGATAGACCCATTACAAGAGTTCTAATGACCCAAATGATATAGAAGCATTAACCCCAAATCATTTGCTTCTCATGAAAAAACAACCTGTGTTGCCACCTGGTTTATTTCAAAAGGAGGATTTGTACTCAAAAAGACGATGGCGTCAGGTCCAATACTTGTCTGATATTTTTGGAAACGTTGGACCAAAGAGTATCTACCACTTTTACAAGAGAGACAGAAATGGTTAAATGTGAAAAGAAACCTAAACCTGGTGATGTTGTTCTTATAGTGGATGATAGTGCACCAAGAGGTTCATGGTTAATGGGAAAGGTTGAAAAGGCAATTTGTGATGCAAATGGTCATGTGAGAAGAGTTTTGGTTAAGACAAAAAGCAGTGTTTTGGAAAGACCAGTGGACAAATTGTGTCTTTTACTGGAAATGGATGAGTGATGTGTTTTTGTTTAAAGCCATTGTGTTATGATGTTGTTTACAGTTAAGAGTACTGGTACAGTAACAAAAGAGTTTGAAAATGTTGCTTATGTAATTTTGGTAATTGTCATGCCTCAGCAAGAACAATTAGGGGCCGGAATGTAAGCACCATTTTGTAGAGTTTATAAATTTATAACTGATTTATGTCATATATTAGTTTCCTTTTGTGTTTCATATTTGTATAAGTAAGTTAAAGGGAAATGTATTTCATTTGTAACATTTGGATTTGAGAACATCTGTTAAGAAGATGTATTTTATGTGATTGAACTACAGAGGGCGCAATTCTGTTGTTAAGGCCCATGAAGAATAAAATGTTGTTGTATTTGAAGATGTAGAAGAATAAAGATGGCCGATGGAGCAACACGGTAGTTTTACCGTGCTGCGGCTGAATGTTGTCACACGCGTAAAACCGGCTCTGTATTGGTCATTCAAAGGAAGAGGTTAAATGGAAATTACAGAAGATCGAAAGAAACTATAGATTAGCCTCTACAGTTATCCTTCAATGTACACCATTGCAATGCATTTTTCATTAAAAAAATACTGTCAAGCCTCTAAATACTCAGCTTGTAAAGGTGTAATTATTTATCATCTCAATCTTTTAAAAAAAAAAATGAATTCATGTATACTCCACTTTTTTACTCAAAGTGACATTTTTGAGGTGTATTCATAGGAGGACTGTTCGAGGTGACGCAGAGCTTTCGCCTGATTCTTGCTCACCTTGACCCCCACTGTATATGGACTGACTTTCATCTCAAATAACTGTACGGTTTTTGAGAAAATTGCTTTCAAAATCCCAAGTACAGCAATGTATTCTATTGGTATTTTTCAACTGTATTCATAGGAGCGCTGTTCGAGGTGACGCAGCTATTTCTCTGCCAGTGGCACATGCCTATTTAACCGATCAGAAGATTTTCAGATTTACAGTGGAGGAATTCCAAGTACATTAGATAAGGACATTGCAGATGGAGCTGTCAGGCAGGAGGAATAGAGGAATAACACAGAACAACCGCGGTTGTTCTGCGTGGTGGAGTAGAACCTAATTTGGATGATTGGATTTCTGAGAGGTAACCAGAAAACTGTAAGGTCTGTCAGCAAATAGTTATGACGCCCTGAACCAAAACAATTGCAGTATTTGGAATTTGGCTCCCAGACGGCCTTGGATGCTGTCTGTCTAAATCGCCTCCTGGAGATGTTTGTAAACAGATGCTCTTCACCCCCGCCCTGTGTTGTGACCTGTATGAACTGGTATCCTGGCAACCAAGGCTGACTGTACCATCTTATCATGAACATTATCATGAACTGCTGGTCTGGAAGCTGTGTGTCCATCACAGTATCCTGCTCGTCTCCGCTGGCAGCCCCTCCCCTACCCACCCTAGTTGTTATGTTGCTCCCTTATAGTGTCACTAAGTAAACATTATTACTCGACACACAGAGCATGGAGGACAACTTCTTGCTGGTTCACTTATTTGTTTATTATCCTACTGTTGCTATGGTTACATTCAGAACCCCTGTATGCCCTAGTGGCGGTCTGCCCCCCTGTGGTAAGTATTGGTAGGACATCTCTAGGTTCATACATCACATATCTCCTCCCACTAAGATTTGTTGTCAGTAACAAAACATTTCTTAGGAAACAAATGTAAGACATTATATCCCCTTTTAAACTACATGAGATTATTTCTTTCTTTACTTCTCCACAACATTACCAGAAAATAGGAGAGTTATGTCACGGCTTATAATCACTTCAAATATCAAAACTCAGAACCATTTAACAACATTCTACAAGAGCAAACATTCTTAAACATTCTTCAACTTTTTCTTTTCTTTTTTTTTTTTACAACATCTTGGAATGTCAACATTGTTCAACTCTTTTTTTTTTTTTTTTTTTGTGGTTGTTAAGTTTACTGATCCCTGTAACGTACCGGCGGACGTGTGATCCTCACAGGATATCGTCGTACAGTCCCTGTTGTCTCTGAATGTTCTGTGTGTGTCATTTCTGTGGACTGTGGTGTCTTGAGTGTTTTGGGTGTTTTTGGTGGTGCATGTGGTGTGTGGCACTGTATCAGTATCCTCCTTCTGTTGAGGTGTATTTGGGTCAGGTGTGGTTGTCTGAGGAAGTGACAGCGGACAACTCACAGGAAAACTCCCTGCAGTCTCTGGTGGGTCTGACTCGGGCCGAGTCAGCATCTGGTCCACATGACGCTTCCAGACCCCTTGTGTTCCCACATGTACCTTGTAGGACACTGGTCCGGTCTTCTTGATCACCACAGCTTGCGTCCACTTATCCTCCCCCCTCCTATAATCACGCACGAGCACTGGCTCACCAAGTTAAAACTGTCTCTGTTTAGAGTGTAGCTGGCGTCGTTGCTGTTGAGCCTCTTGTGACTGGTGCACTGTTCCAGCCATACTTGGTTTCAGGAAATCCAGTCGAGAACGCAGCTTGCGTCCGATGAACAGCATTGCAGGGCTTTCCTTGGTTGTTGCATGGGGGGTGTTACGGTAGGTCAGGAGGAACGTATCCAGACGCTGCTGCACTGGTGTAGTTCCTCTGGAAGATTTCAGAGCGTGCTTGAAGGTTTGCACAAATCGCTCTGCCAAGCCATTGGAGGCAGGGTGGTATGGTGCTGAGCGAACGTGTTTGACTCCATTGGCTTTCAGAAACGTGCTGAATTCTTCAGAGCAGAACTGAGGGCCGTTGTCGCTTACAAGACTGTGTGGAATGCCATAGCGACTAAAAAGTCCCCTAAGCACTTGGATGGTTTTGCTGGATGTGGTGCTATCCATGATGTGCACCTCGGGCCATTTGGAGTGTGCGTCCACTATGACCAGGTACATGTGCCCTTCAAATGGACCTGCAAAGTCCACATGTATCCGTTCCCAAGGACTGGATGGCCACATCCACGGGTGTAAGGGTGCTAGGCCAGGGTCTTTCTGCACTCGTTGACATGAGTGGCATGATTTTGCTTGGTGCTCGATCTGGGAGTCGATGCTGGGCCACCAAACGTAGCTACGAGCTAAGCTCTTCATCCTTACTACACCTGGGTGTGCTGAGTGTAGCTCTGTCAGCACCCGGGGGCGCAGTTGGGTGGCACAATCACTCTCAACCCCCACATAAGGCATCCGTGCTGCACAGTGAGATCATGGCGGCGCTGGAGATAGGGAGACAGCTCACCTGCGTCCTTTGCAGCTGGAAAACGACCAGTTGTGACCATTTCCATGACACGGGACAGGGTGGAATCCGACATGGTGTGACGCTTGATCTCGGCGTTGCTGACTGGCAATGTGTCCAACTGTGACGTGTAGAACACCTCCACTGCACCTTGTTTCTCACTGGGGGCATGAGGGAGCGGTAACCTTGACAGTCCATCAGCGTTGGCATGTAGGGCCCCCTTGCGGTACTCAATGGTGTAATTGTGAGCGGAAAGCATGAGCGCCCAGCGTTGCATGCGAGCTGCAGCCATGGATGGTGTGCTTTTCACTGGACTGAAGATGGTTGTAAGCGGGCGATGGTCAGTGAGTAGCGTGAATGTATTGCCATACAGGTACTGGTGGAACTTGCGTACTCCAAAGACTATCGCTAACGCCTCCCTCTCAATCTGAGCGTAGTTTTGTTCTGCTTTGCTGAGAGTTCTGGATGCATAGGCGATGGGTTTTTCATCGCCATCCAGCATGACATGCGAGAAAACAGCTCCGACCCCATAGGGTGAAGCATCGCAAGTGAGACGGAGAGGCAACTCAGGGTTGTAGTGTGTGAGCACCTCTTGTGATACCAGGAGTGCTTTGGCTTTCTGGAACGCTGATGCACAGGCTGACGTCCACTGCCATTTCTTTTCTTTGTTCAGCAGTTCATTCAACGGCTTTAGCACAGTGGCCAGATCAGGGATAAAGCGTCCATAATAGTTAAGCATTCCTAGGAAAGATCGAAGTTTACTTACATCGCCTGGTGCTGGTGCTTCCACGATGGCACGTACCTTCTCCGGTGACTTGTGGAGCCCAGCAGCATCGATGATGTGGCCCAGGTATTCCACGGATTCCTGGAAGAAGAGACATTTCTCTTGCTTGAGGTGCAGGCCGTATTCCTCTAGCCTGCTGAGTACTGCATCCAGAGTTTTCAGGTGTGTCTGCTTGTCAGGACCACTGACCAGTATGTCGTCCAGGTAGCAGTGAGTGTGTGGCAGTCCGAGGAGCACCTGGTCCATTGCCTTCTGGAACAAGGCGGGCGATGACGCTACACCAAACGGCAAGCGGTTGAAGCAGAACAGTCCTTTCTGTGTTGAGATGGTCAGCAACTTCTTGGAGCTCTCTTCTACTTCCATCTGTAGATATGCATTAGATAGATCCAGTTTACTGAAGCGTTGACCTCCAGCGAGAGAAGCGAACAAGTCCTCAATACGTGGAATTGGGTACTTGTCGATGCAGAGGGCTGGGTTGATGGTGACTTTGAAGTCCCCGCAGAGTCTCACGGCGCCGTCCTTCTTGTTCACGGGCACCACTGGCGTAGCCCAGTCACTATGCGCCACAGGTGAGATGACGCCAAGCTCAGTGAGGCGTGTCAGCTCAGCTTCCACTCGCGGTCGAAGAGCATATGGCACATTGCGTGGTGGGGCAGAATTTGGGTACACTGTTTGGTCTTAGAGTGAGCCTGGCTTTCACTCCTCTCATGGTGCCTAACTTATCGAGAAAACAGCGGAGTGTCTCTTTAACACTGTCTCTAAGCTGTCTGTCTGTCTGTACTCAATTGCATGTACAGTCTTTAAGTCTCTCCAATTTAGTTGAATGGCTCTCAGCCACTCCCTGCCAAATAATGGTGGAGCATCCGCCTTCACCACATACAGTGGCAAGACAGCGTGTTGCTTGTTCAATGCCACTTGCACTTTAACAACTCCTTCTGGTGCCAAAGGCTCTCCTGTGTATGTCTTTAGTATGATATCAGTGGGTTGCAGAGGAAACTTATGCAGCTTTCGTTTGTACAGTTCCCAAGGAATCAATGACACTGCAGCCCCTGTATCCAATTCCATCTCCATTTTCTTTCCGTTAACTGTTGGCACTACTGATATGCGTGAATATTTCCCTTTCTGAGACACTGCATACAGTCCCAAGTCACTGTCACTATCCGATTTCGTTCCTTCACTTTCACTTTCATTCGCCTCGACGTGATGGATCGTTTTCTTTCTATCTTTCACGCTGCGTTTGTGTGCATGGCTTTTCTGTTCAGGCTTAATATCTTTGTGTTTATGTTCTCTTTCATGACTGCTTTTTGATTTACTCCTGCACATTCGTTTCGTGTGGCCCTTCCTCCCGCACTGGTGACATTCGCGGTCTTTGTACCAGCAGTCATCATCACTATGATTTCCCTTCCCACAGCGGCGGCATTTTTCACCTTGCGAAAACACTGCGTTTACTTTCAGGGAATTACTTAACTGCTGTACGTCGCGTGCTGCTGTCTCTGCTGACACTGCATGTTCAACAGCTTTCTTGAACGTGAGGTTTTCCTCAGTCAGAAGGCGTTTCTGCACAGCTTCGCATTTCAATCCGCAAACAAATCTGTCCCTCAGAGCGTCTTCTAGGTAAGCCCCGAACTCACAGAGTTCCGATAGCTTCTTGAGCACTGCTACATACTGTGCTACCGTTTCTCCTTCCCCCTGATTTCGCTTGTGGAACCTGAACCTCTCGGCTATAACGAGCGGTTTCGGTGTGAAGTGATCTTTAAGCACAGTCACAGCCTGTTTGTAAGTCATTGTGCCAGGTGCCACGGGAGCTACTAAGCTACGAAGCAGTCCATACGTTTTAGGTCCCATCACACTGAACAGTACTGAAACCTTCTTAGCCTCATGAATGTCATTAGCCACCACGTAATGCTCAAAACATTCAATACACGTTGCCCATTGCTCACCAGACTCATCGAAAATGTCCATATGTCCATATATTCCAGCCATCATACTTCTTTCTGGGATTACGTGCACCGTAGATGAACTCGAAGCACTCGATGTCCTCGTATCCGCAGATGTAACACTAGCTGCACTCGGGTCCTCCGATGATGGTTGGCTCATAGTTGATCAGCACATTAGCTATCCAAAAACGCGGGTGTTCATTTCGGTCCAAAAACTTGCACAAAGCTGACTTAACTTTCACAGCCAGTCGATGAAAAGTATTCCGAAATACACGACTCGTCGCCAATTTATGTTATGTTGCTCCCTTATAGTGTCACTAAGTAAACATTATTACTCGACACACAGAGCATGGAGGACAACTTCTTGCTGGTTCACTCGTTTTATTTATTATCCTACTGTTGCTATGGTTACATTCAGAACCCCTGTATGCCCTAGTGGCGGTCTGCCCCTCTGGTGGTAAGTATTGGTAGGACATCTCTAGGTTCATACATCACACTAGTGCTCTCCAGGCTTTAAATGTGCTGCTGCCTTGCGTAGGTGTTTTTTTGGAACCTCGTAAGGTGTTCATAATGAACACAGTACCAGATGATCTTTTTGAACCTACCTATCCCAGTATATCTCTTTCTGTTTTTCTGCTAAAGGTAGTGCCGGTAAAACGGCTGCATGACCTCAGACACCTGTCCCCTCTGTTTGTTTCTGTTGTTTGCATTTCTCTTGGATGGTGTTCTGTTAACTGTAATTTCCCCATTGTGGGACTAATAAAGGTATTCGTAAGAAGTTTAAGTTACTGTATGTGTTTCAACAATTTTCAGCACCTCAGGATCAAAAAGCTTTTTTATAAATAAGTTACCATTGATGTATTAGTGAGTGTTTATTTTGGCATTATAGACTTTATTAGAGTCTACCATGTGTTGCTGATGTATAAATAAGTGAAACTTTGGATTTTAAATGTAATATATTGTTTTACAGAGAATCATGTTCTGCAGTATTTCTACACTGGATCTTCAGAGTTTGTGGTAGTCGGGATGATCAATGATGTTCAGATCATTCACTATGACAGCAGCAGCAGGAGAGCAGAGCCCACACAGGACTGGATGATCAGAGTCACAGAGGATGATCCACAGTACTGGGACACAGAAGCTCAAAGGATCAATAATAATATTGAAACTGCAAAGCAGTTTCTACCATCTGATCCGTCAGAACTGGAACTTTTTAAAGGACCGTATTCGTTAGCTCGCATGTTTTGCTTCATTTGTGATCATGTATAATGTGAAGTTGTATTATGTGCCGGCCTGTCTCAGACACAGTAATAAACAGAGATGAAGTGACATTTGACCTCCACTGTCTCATCATGGACCTCACATGATGGTTGGCTGATTCTGCCTCTTTCTCTCTCAGGTGTCCACGTTATCCAGCTGTTTTATGGCTGTGAGTGGAACGATGAGCATGAATACACAAGAGGATATTTTAAGTATGGCTATGATGGAGAAGATTTCATATGGTTTAATCCAAACACACAAACATGGATCCCTCTAAAACAACAGGCTGTCATTACCAAACTGAAGTGGGATCGTGATGATGATTTAAATATGCAGACAAAAAAATATTTAACTGAGGACTGTGTTGGCTGGCTGAAGAAATACGTGAACTACGGTCAACACAGTTTGAACAGAACAGGTATAATAATTTGATTTTGTTTCCTCAGATTCTGGAAGGAATGTTTTATTCATTTTAGGACGCTCATTTTGGAGCTAAAAAACTGTCAAAGAAAATGATTTTGTCTGTTTGAAAAAATAATTTTGTAAAACTGTTCTTGTGATATAAAAATTAAACAAGCAACGGGTGGGGGGGGGGGTCTGATTATTGGCATCTTTGATCATTTTTGTTGTACATTATGGAGAAAGAAAGTGATTATTGTTTTATTTCTAATACAGTTTTAAAATTAAACTATTTGCATAACTTAATTTTGGTTATTATAGTTCATCTTTATGTTACTGCTGCTGCAGATTTATCAGCAATAATAATAAAAATAAAATAATAAATAAGATGAGCAGTAACATTTTGCTCTCTCTGCAGTTCTTCCCTCAGTGTCTCTCCTCCAGAGGTCTTCCTCCTCTCCCATCACCTGCCACGCTACAGGTTTCTATCCCAACAGAGCCGAGCTGGTCTGGAAGAAAGATGGAGAGGAGCTTCATGAAGGTGTGCACAAAGGAGAGATCTTCCCCAACAATGACGGGACCTTCCAGATGAGTGCTGATCTGGACCTTTCAGCAGTTGGATCTGAGCACTGGGACAGGTACAGCTGTGTGTTTCAGCTCTCAGGTGTGAACGAGGACATCACCACCAAACTGGAAGAACCAGAGATCATAACCTGTTATGGTGAGACTGAGATCAGAGGAGACAAACACACTCTTAGTTTATTGTAACAGTCTGCAGCTCATGAGTTTTTATGTGTTGGATGATAACTGCTGTTTCCTTAGTGTCAGTTTCTGTCCCTGTTTTTCAAAGTATAATTCTAACACTAACTTATTTTCACACCAATAACATCTGTCCCAAAGTTTCCACCACAATTTTTCCACAGTGACATCACGTTCACTTTGTTCCTCTTCTTCCGTGCTTCTCTCCACACCTCCTGTCCGTCTGTCTACAATGGGGTCTAGAGCCTTCTGTTAGACAGCCGCTCATCTTTGAACTCACACCCACCATCCTTGAAGGGCATCAATAGTCTCCCTCTTTAAATCCCCTGTACAAACTCACCTGTTTAAACAAGCATTTGGAATCTAATTATGATGGTTACCAAGGATTTCATTTATTGCTGCTGCTTATTTTGTACTTGTTTTATTTGTTTTACTTTGTTTTATTGTTCTTATTGTTTTATGTTTATTCTGTAAGGTGACCTTGAGTGTCTTGAAAGGCGCCCACAAATAAAATGCATTATCAGTATTTTTTTTTTAAGACAGAATTATATAGTAAACAGCTGATCACATGTTCTGTGTCATTTGTAATGTGCTGTGGCAGGCAGGCAAAGTGTGGACCCCAGTGCACTCTTTACAGGCATCAGCTTGATTTCAGCTTTATTACCAGAACTCAGAGCAAAATAATAAACATACACGGGCTTAAACTAAGGGCAGCACGGTGGTTAGCACTGCTGCCTCACAGTTAGAATACCATCTGGAAGGCCTGGGTTTTATTCCACCTTGGCCAAGGCCTCTCCCTCTCTCTCTCTGCGTGGGTTTCCACCCACAGTCCAAAGACATGCGGTTACTGGGGTTAGGTTAACTGGGCACTCTAAATTGTGACAGGCTGGCGACCTGTACAGGGTGTACCCTGCCTCTCACCCTATGTCAGCTGGATAGGCTCCAACCCCCCCATCCATGACCCTGAACAGGATAAGCAGGAGTGAATGGATGGGCTTAAACTAAGACATGAAGCATAAACATGAACCTGGACATAAGGGTGCACAGCAGGGGTAGCCAACAACGACAACATGACAAAAGTAAAATGCAGACAGTAAATACACATGGGTAATGAGACAAGTGGGAACAGCTGGGGAGGGCAGGTGCACAGGACACCAGTGAGACAAGACAACACACAGGGAGCAGGTAGGCACGGAGACAGGAACAGGATTTGGCACAGAAAACAAGCATGCAGGAAACAAAACATAAAAACATGACTAACAATGTCTAATTAATGTCAGACGTTTCATTGTTGGGATCAACACAGAAATTAATGATTCAAACATTTAGTGACTATAAACAGACTCAGTTGTACAGGATTGTTTTCTCTTTAGGGGTGGCTGTAGCTTAGGGGTGGCTGTAGCTCAGTAGGTAGAGCAGGTCACCTACTGATCGGAAGGTCAGTGGTTCAATTCCTGGCTACTGCAGGCTGCGTGCCAATGTATCCTTGGGCAAGATACTTAACCCCAAGTTGCTCTCCGACCGTTCTGTCGGAGTATGAATATGAGTGAATGTTAAATAATTAAAGCACTTAGCTTAATTAATTAATCATGGAAGTGCTTGTATGAATGGGTGTGCATGGGTAAATGTAAAACGTGTTGTGTAAGCGCTTTGAGTGCTCATATCTGAGTAGAAAAGCGCTATATAAGAACTAGTCCATTTACCATCTTTATTTTCTGTTTTTCTAAACTTTTTGTTTGTTGTTTGATCTACAGGTTTTTAACCCTCGGTGATTGATCCAGTGGTTGTTCCTGTGATTGTTGCTGTGGTCGTTCTCGCTGCTGTCGCTGTGATTGGATCCATTATTTACAAAAAAGAGAACAGGTGAGAGACCAAAACATGATTTATAAGTTTGTTCATTTTAACCTGGATTTGGCTGCACACTGCAAACAAATAATAATGATGTAACTATAATGATCATTAATTACAGTCATTATTTAGAGTTCCAACAGACAATAAATAATAATACACACAGGATTAAATAAGTAAGAATGTGGAAACAAATGAAACAGCCAAGAAATGTTGAGGCTGAAACTTTATTTTATTTATACACCAAATCCCAACAACAGCCTCGAGCTGTGTTGGTGACGGTGGGGTCGAGTCAGAAAAGGGCGTCCAGTGTAAAAACTGCCAAATCAAACATGCAGAGCTGACCTCTGTGGTGACCTCTGTGCTGACCTCCTGTCATTAAGGCAGTGGTTCTCAAATCCAGGCCTCGTGGCCCAGTGTCCTGCAGGTTTTAGATGTGTCTTTGCTTTACACACCTGAGTCAAATATAGAAGTCATTAGCAGGACTCTGGAGAACCTGACTGCATACCGAGGAGGTATTCAGCCATTTGATTCAGGTGTGTTGGATCAGGGACATCATCTAAAACCTGCAGGACCTGGGCCACGAGGCCTGGATTTGAGAACCACTGCATTAAGGGAACAGCCAGAAGTAGCTGTAGTTTGGTGTTCCTGCTGTATTCCTAACTTGAACCTTGACCACCAACTCAGTTATTGAAGCCCAAACTTTATTTATTTTTAATAACTATCAACTGCTGAGGAAACACAGCCATGGCACACCTTTACCTGCATTAGAGGGGCGGGTCTTGGACACAGTTGGTTCAGGTGTTTTGCTCGTAGACTTCCTCTGATCTCTCTCCTCAGCAGTCGGCTTCACTTTTACAACAACTTTCCTCAAATTAGTTTCCTTATGAAGAAAAATGGATTTTATCAGTCAGCTGTTAGAAAAACTGCTCATTCATCTGATTTTAATTTAAGAACAAACGCACAATTAGCAAAATGAACCAGTACAAATGTTTTCCTTATCTGACTATAATTAATGATGAACAGCACGTCTATGAACATATTAGAGGGTAAACATTGTTGTTTTTGATGTTTTGATGATTTTTCTTTTATCCAGATTACAAAAAGAAACCATGAAATTGTTTTTATGACAAACATAATGTGTAAAAATGTAGAACTTGAACTAATAAATTATATTTTTTCTTTTTATTTCAGGCAAACTGCCCCCAGCTCGTAAGTTAGACTTGTCTTCCTCTCATCTCTGCAGAGCTGTGCAAAAGTCTCTGCTTCCTTCCTGATTTTAGTTTGTTGCATATTTGTCACAAACAGATTTTAAATAATAGACAAAAATAACCTGAGTAAATACAAAACCTGCCTGCCCTGTGTGCAAAAGTAACTGCCCCCTAACCCTAATAGCTGGTTGTGCCCTCGGCAGCAGAACTGTGATCCAGTGTTTGTGATAACTGGCAAGTGAGTCTTTGTCATCACTGTGAGGAACTTGTGAAATGAGTCTTTGTGTTCTTGTTGGTCAGCAGTGGTTTTTCTCCTCCCATGGAGGCCATCTTTGCCAGTCTCTTTCTGATTGTTCAATCATGAACTCTGACCTTAACTGAGCCAGGTGAGGCCTGCAGCTCTTTAGATGTTGTTCCTGGGTTCTTCTGTGACCTCCTGGATGAGTCCTTGAGGCTCTTAGAGGAATTTTGGTAGCTGGGAAAGTTCCCCACTGTTCCAGGTTCTCTCCATGGGTGGATAACGGTTCTCATTGAGATCATGTGATCAGGGTCTGCTGGATATACATCCTTCGAGACTGAAACAAAAGGAGACAGAGCATTTGCCTCTGTGGACCCCCCATCTGTGGAATTCTCTCCTTGTCTCCCTGAGAGCGGTGGATTCAGTGGCGTCTCTTTAAAGGACGGTTAAAAACTCATCTTTTTATTATTGCATTTGCTTAAAGTTTTTTCTTTGTACTGTTTTTTACTGTTGTGAAGCACTTTGTGCAGCTGCCTTGAGATGTGCTATATAAATAAAGTTTTACTACTTACTCACCGTGGTTCTCTGGAGTCCCAAAGCCTCAGAAATGTAACCCTCTCAGACTGATAGATGTCAGTGAGTGCTGTAGATGGTGGATGATGTGCTGCTGTCTGAGATCTTTGAGGCTGCTTCACTTTGTCTGTCAGCTTCTTATTTAAGGCATTTACTGATTCAGCAGGTCTGACAGTAATCAGGCCTGAATGTGGCAGTGAGGCTGAACTTTTACAAAAAATGTGGTTAATCAGTTACTTCATGATTTAACGAGGGGGGGTAATTAGTTTTCACACAGGGGAGGAAGGTTTGGATAGATTTTGTTCCTTAATTAATGAAATCATCATTTAAAACCTGCATTTTACTCTGGTGTTCTTTGTCTTATATTGAACTTTGTTTGATGATCTGAAACATGCAAAAAAGAAAAGGACAAATACATTTCCATGGCACTCTGCATTAAATCTTGTTTTTCTGTATTTGAATCTAAACCGTCTTTTTCAGGCCTGTTTCAGCTGTTAGTGAGAGCTCAGAGCAGGATGTGCTCTAACTGTGTGTTGTGACCTGCAGCTGTGGAGATCCATGAAGTCCAGAAACTTACGAGTCCTGCAGCCTGAATGACCAACAGCTTCAGAATTTTATCATGTTTTAATGTAAAACTTCTGTAACCAGAATGAAGTGCTTCACCAGTTGAACCAGTATTAAGCAATGTCAGCTTCCTGCAGATACTTGAAACCAGGATACTTGGTGTTGATGAGGTTGTTAGTGGAGCTAACAACAGTGGAGCTGTTCAGTGGAGCTGAACAGTCCAAATTTATTTTTTTTCTCTCCAGGTTTATGGATAAATGTTGCACTGAAACAAGAAGCACAAATGGATGGAGAATTCCCTTTGTTATGTGTGGATTGAAGAGGAAATGATGTATTTTATGTCTGTATTTTTTATATATAATAAACTGACTATTTGTACATCATTATTGGTGGGATGATAAACTCTATGACCCCTGACCTGTCGTCCTGGCTCCCCCTTGCCGTAGCATTTTAGTCTAGTCATGTTAGAACACTGACCTGTATCTGTACTGGATGTATCCTCTGGCCGGGATTTGAACCCCCAACCTTCTGTTTCAAAGACAGTAATGTTACCACTACACCATCCAGCTGCTCTCTAAACTCTTATCTGTAGAGCTTCAAGGTCCTGATGTCAGAGCAGCCAGCTTTGTTGGTGGTGATCAGATTGTAACAAGATAACAGAGACTTTATTTTCTCCAATATTTTAATAATTAACAAAAAACTTTACAAAATTGAACAAGTCAAAGGAGCAAAAAGAAACAGTTTAAAGCAACAGTGTGTTTGTTTAACAGAGATCTGAGGCTGGTCTGCAGCTTCAGTCTGAATATTTCACAAAAATAAAGACTCGACTTTAAGCCTAAAACAATCAGACCAACTCTGAACTCTGACCTTCAGCGGCACAAAAACACAACACGTGGTTGATGACCTGATGTGGAACGAATAAAGACGGGACATCTGCACAGCTGTGCTTCAGCTCTCTGCTGTGCTCACATCTCATACTGCTGGGAGGTTCTTGTACCACAGAAGCCTGCTGACTGAAATCAGCCACAATTGAAGCAGACTGCTGATAAGAGGCGACTTACTGAGTATGCATGATGAAAACTCTTATGATTTATTTACATTCATGTTGTGGACAGCTGCTGAATCTGGGTCCAGCTTGATTCTCTCTCAGCTCCGTTTTGAGTGTTTTAAACACTCGTTTATCTTTCATGGAATGAATTCTCCTCATATTTTTTACACTATTTATAGATTTTTAATTAATCTTGATGCACATCTTTAAAAAGTCCTTCAAAAAGTGCATTTAAATAAATAAAAATCATTGCGAGTCGTCCTGATTGAGTGTGAATGACGGGTCATCCGGTGCCCGCGGGGCCATACCTGCACCGTCCTGCAGCTCTCGGACAGCGAGGATTCGCATCATCACAGCTTCCATGGTGGTGTCATTGAGGGGGGTGGGCAGGAACCACAGAGGGCTGCTGGGAACGCAGCTCCGATCGGGCTGCAGGTAGAACAGATCGCTGCGCTGCCTCACCAACCCCGGACTGAAACATGGGGACAAGAATGAATGGATGGATGAATGAATGAATGGGTACAGGGGGATTTTTGGTGAATATACAAATAACAGCCACTTATAACTATAAACTAAGCTCTGTCCTAATGTGCTGAAAGGTGTCAGAAACACTAATGAGAGCAGAAAACTGAGGCACTGAAGAAAGTTAATAAAAGAGAACAGAAACCGACATCAGAACAAACTATTTTAGATTCTCTGACTTCAAAATCCCAACATAGAAGAATAAAAACAGCTGACAGAGGAAAACGGCTCAACTAAAAAAGCAGAAATCCCCAAACAGAAACACCCACCACTTGGAAAGGTAGAACTCGTAGAGTCTGACTGGACATCGGAGAGGGTTCTCCAGGTTCTCCACCATCTCTAGGAAATCCTCTTCAGACTCATTTTTCTTGCGTTTCTTTGCCAGGACGCCGTACGTGTCTGAAGAACACACAAGAGTCACAAACACAACTTAAATAAAGTAAAAATGGAATAAAGGACCGTGTTGGTACCGGACTCTTCCTGGTTTGCAGGACTGGGCGGGTGGAAGCGCAGGAAGGTGGTCTTGCTGTTGTTCTTGCTGGTTCTGCTGCAGAGTGTGACGTGTGCAAAGGACAGCTGGCGGTGCTGCTCCACCGTGGTGAAGCCAAAGCACTTGCAGAAGAAGAAGAGCAGCGTGTTGAGGAGGACGACGGGGGAGTACGCCCCAGCTGTTTACAGTCCCACAGAAAGTCCTCCTCCACACAGGAGGGGGTCCAACCTGCAGAACACAGCAGCGAGCTGAAGGACCTGCTCAGAGACTCACAGACAGATGTTTAGGAGAACTTACCGCCAGCTGTGGCTGCAGGTTTGAACTGTTTGAGGATCTTAGTGAACTCTGAGGAAAACCTGTGATAGATCAGATCACTGAAGATGTTCTCCAGCCGGCCGTTCTGAAACAGATGCTACAAAAACAAATATGACTCATTAAATACTGAACACAGGATGTGACGATGATCCACAGGCAGGTGACAGATTAAAAGAAAAACTGCTGGACCAGCAGAACAGCATGGATGCACCTCTCTCAGAGAAGAGACGCCCTCATGTGGTGTTTTGATGCTGGTGCAGACACACTCATTCATAAACACACACTCATTCATACACACACACCCCAAACTGAAGGTCAAACTGGAGGGCGTGCAGGTGTCTGTGAGGAACAGTTTGGTATTTTAATATAGTTGGAATGACAAATAAAGTTGTTGACCATAGAAAAACTTTGCACAGATTTGCAGTCAAACGTCCCTCTGAGAAGACAAGTGGACCCAAAGCATCGCAGCAAAGTTCCACCAACAGCAGCACCGAGTCCCTGGAGCCCCTCAGGACCCTCACAGGCTTGCTGGATGGTAATAAACACTACTTTGAATCTTGTTGTTGGCTGAGAAATAAGCCGGTGTGAGTGCAGCATCCAAGCATTTGATGATCATTTGACATGTAACTTATATAAATATCCCAAATATTAATATTTAAAGCATTTTGTGCCCCTTTATAAATATATAAACTGTTATTTGTGGTCTTACCAGCTGAATGCTGAGGCAGAGGTAGAGCAGCCTGTCGGGGGAGTACGGCTCTCCGTCCGATTGCTTCACCTCCCTGATGAAGCAACAGAGGCAGTCGCTCAGTTCAGCCGCAGAGCAGCGAAGGAGGTCTTCCTTCAGTGTCACAGCATGAGCTAACAGACGGACAGAGTGATCAATTTTAGTGCGTTAGCTTTGACATCAATGACTTCATGAGACAGAATACAAAAAGTAATAAAGTTACACTCAAATCTCATCCATCTGCCCCCATAACCATCCCAGGGGTGGAAATCAATGCTCATAATGAAGCTACATCTGTGCTTCATCTGTTCCTTCAGTCGGGAGTTTCTCACAGGAAAGGGAGGACGTCTTTGACTGAATGGTCTCTACACACTGAAGGTCAGACTGAGCCGCCACAAACACTGAGGTGACAGAGATCCAGCCAGGTGAAATTAGACCAACATGTAAAGCTTACAAAGACGCTACAAGCAGTCAAACATTCCTGTATCCATGAACGAGGCAGGAAACTGTGCATCACCTCATATATTTTTGTTCCACCTGAATTCTGAGTTTGATTCAAAGGGAAAAACAAAGCTTGGAGACAAAGAAAGAAAAAACATACAGGAAACAGAGTCCAGGCTGGTGTGTGACCCTCTCCATCTGATCCACCTCTTCCAGGCATCGACTCCACACTGACTCTTCAGGGTGTTTTTCTTTGCAGACGTGACCTCAGACCTCGTGGTTTCAGGCGTCGTCTCCTCTGCTTTCTCTGAAAGCTGCTCCAGCTCACAACCATGAGACACAAAGAAGAGTCAGGACACCAAAAAGAAGCAGCAGATAGAGTCTAACCTGCCACTTCTCATCTGCTTTGTTACCTTGTTCCTGTCTTTGTCCAAGGGAGGATCAGGAGGAGGGACGGGCGACCTCTGGGGAGTCTCTCTTATCCCCAGAGCTGAAAGAGGTGAGAGGTCAGAACGAGGACTGCTGGGCATGTCCTCACCTGAGACTGGAGGCGAGGTTTTGTGGTCTTGTGGCTGACTCAGCAGACCGACGCTGGTGTTAAAGAAGTCCTCGGCCTGATCGTCTGTATGCGAGTCGTTGCTGCAGCTGCTGGTGTGGTCTGAAAATAATGAGGATGAATTCAGGACAAAACCAGGAGGGAGAAACAATGTTTCTATACCGGAGAGTTTTGTCTTTATAAAACAAATGTGTGCACCAATCAGGATGGAAAATCCATGCCACAAATAATTATACAGGAAATGACCCCAATCAGCCTCTCTGGTGACATAAGAACTTTGTAACAGACTGACTGAGACATCCATGTCGAGGGCTGATGATACTGAAGCAATGATACAAGCAGAGGGAGCAGACATGGTTGTTGTGATATTGAGAAAAGCAGCTTCAGTTTGTTTGATCTGTTTGATCAAAAATATAACTGTGTAACTATTTGATGTGATTAAAAGCATTTGTTACCCTTTGGGGATGAAGGTTCTGCTCTCTCTTCTTCTTCTGTCCCTTGTTCCTCCTCCTGTCCATCCTCTCTCTCCTCCGTGTCCCTCTGCTCGGTCTCAGGCCTCATGTTGAGCTCTCCCTCCAGCTGTTCAGGCTGCAAACTCTCTTTTATGGATTTCACTGTCGGCTCAGATCCATGTGGGAGGACCACGGGCACAGGCAGCTGAGGGGAACACAGGTTTAAGACTCTGCTGCTGATATCAGGACTCATTTAAAAAGGTTAAACTCAGCAGATGATTAATGTGGTTGTTTCAATAATCTGTTTAATAATCTAAACCACAGCAACATTTAAGCTAATCTGTACATTTGAAGAATGACAGCGTTTCTCTTACAGTGGAGGTCTGATATGTGTTTAGGGTCAAAGGGGTCAGAGGTGTTTTAGGTACCGGTAAGGGCAGGCCCAGCGGCTGTGGAGCGTACTGGCTGTACATGTTCATGGGAACAGGAACGTAAACGGGCACTGGGACAGGCAGGACCACGACTGTGGGATCACAGCTGTCTGCTAACATCAGAAAAACTAAGTCAACACCAAAACTTTACTCTGAAAAGATGGAAGATGTTCAGATTTTACTGCAGACGTTTGCTGATAAACTCCAGGATGCACTAAGGTTAGCTTACACCTCTCTTCCATCACAAAATAAAGGCTCATTTGTCTGAGCAGGTGTGCTTCACCTTTCTGTGGCTCTGTTCTCAGACTCTGCTCTGTACAGGAGACCCCTTTGTTATGGACCAGCGGAGTGCAGGTGATCGACTTGTTCTTCAGCTCCTTCGGGACGGTCTGTACACTGACCTGAAGAAAAGACAGGTCATTGAAACACCTTCAACTACAGTCACATCAAAATGAGAGAGACAGCACGGCTGCACTTCTAACACAGACCGTCAGGTTTTCATAATTCAGGTTAAACTGTGAGTTTATATAGCACTCTGATTCAAATGGAATATCTGTGGAGACTTACATGTCCAATGACCTTTGCTTGGATGTCAGTGATGGAGCCTGTGGACAAAAGTGTGAGTGTGCAGTTACAAAGTGTTAATGTAATAATGTGTGTTAATAAACTGAGTGTGTACCAAGCTGTGGAGAAGCTGCTGAGGTGCTGCGCTGCCGGGCCAAAGCATCAGCCAGAGAGATAACGTTCCCAATAACAGGAGCAGACTCTGCTGCTGATCCAGGAGCTGAAGACACTGTGGACAGGAAGAGGAGGAGAGCCAGTCAGTGCTATTAGTAACTGACCTCATAACTATAACATTCCTGATGCAGAGCCCCGCTCATCCAGACCTCCCTCTCCCCAGACGCCTCCTCCAGCTCTTCCAGGTACACCGAAGCATTCTGAAGCCCGCCGAGACATGTGACCTGTCCACTGTCTCCTGGGTCTGCCTCAGGGCCTCCTCCCAGTAGGATGTGCCTTAAACACCTCACCTATGCATCCTAGTCAGATCCCTCAACCAACGACCTCAACTGAATTCCAGTGTGAGCTGCTGCTTCACCAGCAGAAACTTAATGAGATCCTAACTTGTGTTAGCTGCTTAAAGGCTGGAGAAGGTCAAAGTTAAATCCAGCACACGCCTGGTTTGATTCTCATAATCATAATGACGCAGCAAACGAGCATACCTCCATCGAGCATCTGAACCTTGTTACTGCAGAAGTGCAGGAGACACTTCATGCCACAGAAGTATTTGACCTCTCCCAGCAATGGAAGCCTCTGCTTTAGTTTCCCTTTGTGGCTGCAGGCGTCACATTTTGCCACCTGAAAGAAGAAGAGTAAAGGTGTAGGAAGCACTAAAGGCGGGCTTACAGTATTTAGAGACAGGCAGGGAGCTAATCATTATGGTAATTAATTATTTTATCTATTAAATGTAAGAAAAGTGCGTGTCTTAGGAACTCTGGCTGCTGTATATAAAATTTGCAGTGTGCTAAACAATCCTTGGAGGTTTTAGCACACACACATTTTCTTTCTACAAATTCTCTGTAGCAGGAAGTGCTCCACCTGCAGGCTGAGCAGTGTGTGAGCCTCCGCCTCTGCTTACATGGCTGAGGAGCATCTTGTGCTTCGAGCAGCAGGCTGCAGAGCAGAACTCGATGTCGCCGTCGTCGCCCGGTGCCGTCACCAGAGTCTTGGATATCGAGAGGCAGTAAGCACACGAGCGACAGTGTTTACCCCACTTCCCTTCCAGCTCTTGACAGAAGAGTGTCTTGCAGGCTGTGAGGAGAGAAAGGTGAGCTTTCTGTAAATATCACAATCATGTTAAATGGACTATAAACATGCTGTACAAGCTCCACATGCCCTCCTTACCGTCACTGCAGAAGCAGCAGTCTTTGCTGCTGATTCTCTTGACGTCTTTGATGATTCTTTCATTCCTGCAGTATTCACACGTGGCTGTGACACCGCTGACCCTCTTAAATTCTTGAAAACAGGCCACGCTGCAGGCAAAATAAATGTTTTCCTGCACATATACACAGGTGTCAGCTCACAGGTTTAAATGGGAATCAGAAGAATTTATTGTCATTTTATGTCATACAACGAAATTATGTTCCAGAACATCGATCCAAGAAAAGACAAACAAATCAAACAAACAGGGGAGATAAGGGTCTGCCACGCAGCCATCAAAGGTGCTGCCATTTCAAAAAAGATGGTAACATAGTGAACACAAAAAGGGAGCCAGCGGAGGCGAGTGGGCTCGGGTCACTGTGGAGCTGACCCAGCTCCCCCCTCAGCTAACAGTTCCTGATAAGAGGAACTGTTAGCTGTTAGCTCAAAAGCTTTCTTAGAAAACATTGAACAGCCTTCAGTTTAAACCACATAAAAAGAGCACCTGTCTCTGGATGACTTTGGGTGTGGTTAATATGTTGCGTTGACACTGGGCGCAAAGCAACTTCGGTGGCGGTTTGAGGAGATCGGTTTGAGTTTTATCAGCGAATCCGGACTGATTCTGGCTCTCCTGTCGAACAGGAAAGAAAAAAAATAGGTATAAATAAATACTGTAAAACATTTGGTACAACACTTGGAGACTCGAGCAGGTTGTAAAGAAAGTATGGCTCCTTTAGGTGGCTTTGTTTTAATAGCACTAATTAGACGTTACCTTGAAGGTCATGGCACACTTCAGCGTGCAGAAATTTCTGATGGAGGCATCTGACATGGAGAGGTGACAAGTTGGTACTGCAGTCGTACCACAGTGGTCACAATTCAGAGAGGCACCTGTTTGGGGGGGGGAAGGGGGGGGGGGGGGGGGGGTGAAGTCTGTTTACTAGTTAAAAACAGTTTTTTTTTCTTCAGGCTTCAAAAACAAGAATTATTTGAAACAATCAAAGTTTGAACCTTTTGAGACCCAAAAAGAACAAAATAAAGGGAAACAGAAGAAGAAAGTAATCAGAGTACCCGAGGTGCTGACCGCCTGGATCTTGAACGCCGTCACGCAGCCTCTGCTGCAGAAGAGCTCCACCTCGTTTTCACTGTTCTTGTTTTCAACCATGTCGGATGCAGGAATCGTGCTGTGGCACATTCTGCATGGCTGTGATGGTTTTATTTTCTGTACAATCATAAAAATCAAAGAGGTCTGAATTCAGCTTGTTTCACCTCTGTGGTCTGTGCACGTCTGTGGTGTGAGGAGATCCTCTTTTCTTGATTCACACACAGCCAACAATCACTCGCACTGACCTCATCATTTGAAACATTATGTTTAATATAAAGTATCCAGCAGTGTAACAGGACAGGAGGAACACTTTATCTTTCTAACCTGCTTCAACTGAGCCAGACACTCTGCACTGCAGAGTTTGCAGCTGCCCTCCTCCACCTTGAGCGTGAGCGGCGTTTTGCTGTGTGAGTGACAGTTCGCACAGACGGCGATGTTGTTCATGCTGCAGAACCGCAGGAAACACGGCTCGCTGCAGATCTTGTGGATGACATCGTCTTGTGTGATCTCGTGCTTGCTCTACAGGAAGATAACAGCTCATTTAGCTCGTATAAATCCAGCTAATGAATAAGCTAAATTTAAACCTCGTCTCTTACGATGCAGTATCTGCTGCACATGCTGCACTGTGAATGCGATGAGACGGGAAGCACGGGTATTTTGACGGAGACGTGTCTCTTGTAGTTGAAGGAGGAGAGGCAGGTATGGCCACAGAAATCATTCTTTGTCCCCTCATCATCCACCACGGCCTGGATGGCGTTCTGAGGTGGTGCAATCACCCTGAGAGAACAAGGAGGGATGAGTTTGGATGAAGATGAACGGAGCTGAAGGACAGATAAGTTTAAAGCCTGAGACTCACTGCAGACAGAAATGGCACGTCCTCCCAGCTGCTTTCTTCTGGTAAAACCTCAGAAGGCAGGAAGTGGAGCAGAAGATGCCCGTGTGGTTTTTCCTCTGGTAAACAGTTTCTCCATCTATCAGGGCCTTTTTGCAGGTGGAGCAGGAAGCAGGCAAATCCATGCTGGTGAGAGAGGGCTCTGCAGGTTTGGATTCTCCAGTCAAAGAGAAAACCGACCCAATCTTCAAGTCCTCCTGTCAGAACCAGAACAGTGAGATGATGCATGATGGTGAAGGGGACCTCCAGGACATTTAGATGCTTTAGCCTCTTGTTTCTGTTTTTCTCCTCACTATAAACAACAACACTGTGATGGGTTAAGTTAAAGGGGAACAAGAAAGACTTTTCAATGTTTAACATTTCTCTGTTTTTTGGCTACATCCCAGAATACTTAAAGACAGCATATTTGCAGCCACTCACCAAACTGTGGCCTCGGTCCTTCTGACCACAACAATTACAGACCAGAGTTTCCTTTTCTAGCCAAACCTTTGGAGAAGACTGAGTCACTCCATGAGAACAGCATCCCTTTCAGTCAGGTTTTAGCAGCATTGATACAACAGACCACCGCAGCACTGGGCTGGTTTATCTGGGACAGCTCTGCGATGCTTTAGGTTGTTTCTCCTTACTCTGTATTAAACTGTGGAGTCCTTTTGTTTTTATATATGCTGATTTTGGCCCCATATATACAGAGAAATTACATTTTGTTCCACACAAACCTCCATCTTACAGTAAAATCACATTTTTAGATTCAACAAACCTCGCCAACCATAGAAGCTGTCAAACTGATATTCAGAGATGGATTTTTTAATTATTATTATTAAACTCAGATAAAACAGAAATTATAATCATTGGTTAAGCGCTCCCTTGGTCAAAAAAAAAAAAATCTCAGCTGTCCTGACCTGGGCGTGAGTCTAATCTCACCTTTGAGAAACATTTAAACATGGTGACCCGGGTCTGCTGCTGCCACCTAAGGATCAATACTGAGTATTAGTGACTCCTCAGCTGGTCCAATCACCTGTCTGAGGAAATCTGGCTCGCCTCATCAGTGTCTTATTTTAAATTATGGCCAAAGACTCGTTTATACGAAGAGGATACGGTCTCATGCATCAGCCTTATGGTGCTGCTTATTGCCATCTGTTCATGATCTCCTACCTTTGCTACAATCGGCTCAATCTTGATGTCCTGAGGAGAAACTGAGGCCAGGAGACTCTGGCTGTACCCCTCATCGATGGGCTCTTCTTTGATCTTGATGAGGAGGGAAGAGAGACTTCGATTAACTACACAAAGACTTATATGTGACGACTTTAACTGAAGTGGGATCTGATTTAACACAGTACTGAGCCTGACATGAATGGTTGTTATCCACCTCAGGAAGAAACACTTGTTACACATCAATCAATCTTTAAAGCATTCATTCTGTGACTGTTTGAATCAGAGTTTAAGATCCTGTATTAAAGAAGACGTTTTAAATATGAAACTTACGCAGTCTAGATTTAATAGAGATGGCTTCACATCTGTAACATCATGAACTGGAGAGGAAGAGCTTTTCTTTTCTATAAAGACACAAGTACGAAAAAGGGGTTTTGCTTTTGTTAGGAACTGTAATATTCAGAGCAAAGGCACCACTGCAGTGCACATAAGAGCATAAACTGGTCTGAATACCCGTCATGGTGAAGGTCTGGGACTTGTACACCATCATACATCTGTTGCTGCAGAAGAACTCCAGCCTGCTTTCATCGTTTTTATCTTCGATCATGTCTGACAGGCGATGAGACGTCTGACACATGGGGCAAAGCTGAGGAGTATCGACTTTCTGCAAAAAAATTAAAGGAGAAAAAAAAGTATTACCTTACCTCTGCACCCTTTTGTTAACAGAGGATTGTTGAAAGTTGGGGGTTCTCTCCCTAACGCTGTCGGGTCTTCACCTCACAGCTTAAAGCTCCTTCAGTCTATTATAAGCAGTCCTTGGCAAAGTGTCTTTCAAATATGGAGATAAGGAGCATATTTTTTAATTTCTGCACCTCTTTAAACTTGACCAGACATTCATCACTGCAGAGGGTTTTACTGCCGTCCTCCATCTTCACCACGAGGTGTTTGCTGGAGCAGCCGCCGCCACACACGTCACACAGAGGCAAACGCAGGTTGGTGGCTCTGCAGTAGCTCGTGAAGCACGCATCGCTGCAAACTCTGTGGACCGCGCCATCCAGGGTCACTGTGAACTTGCACTGCAGATGGACGGAGAATACGTTACTTATATAAACACATAGTATACATGTGATAACTACAACACATTTTAAATCAAAGGGATGACGATATGCTGCAGTTTTATTATTGTCACAAATAATCGCCTCCAGTGTCGCCTTAAAAACGTAGTGATCAGTGTGTTACAATCCCTGATCCATAACAGTAATTTTCCTTTTCCTTACAGAACTGTGTCTGCCACACATCCTGCACGGTGAACTCGAGCCCTCCTGTGGCGGCAGTTTTCTGGCAGCCTTCTTCATCTTGGATGTGACAGAGGAGAGACACGCATTGCTGCACAGCTCCTTCATAGTTCCCAAATGATCCACCGGAGCCAGGATGATGTTTTGAGGCCGTGTGATCACCCTGCAGAAGTAAGATGAGGGTGAGAGGAAATTCACAACCAGGAAAACATTAAATACGACATTTCAGCAACTCTGAAGCTCCAGAAATGAAAGAAATCAAAGTTTTTATTTTGTCAGGGACACTGTTACAGTGATGGATGTTTATATGAGACATGGCCAATATTTGAAATAATGAGGTCATTGTCTTATACCTGCACAATTAACAGACTTTTAATCACAACCACGATTTTAGCTTCCCACAATCAGACGAGCAGGATCATCGAGGGACCCAGAGGATGCGTCGCTGCCTAATGACGTGCCAGCAGGAGCCAATCAGTGAAGTTTCCTGCACTATTCTGAACAAGGAGCATCATGCAGGCAGAATAAAGGGGCAGGATGGGGATGGGATGGACTCCAGCCTATTATTTTGAACTGTGAATTAAGCATTACTGCTTTAACAGAGTCCAAGAATAAAAATGCTGGGCTGGAAACCATTTTTGTTGTGGGTTGTTTTCTTGGCTCAGTGTTTGTTTTTATGCATTTATCACCACCGTTTGTTTGGATGAAGCATAAAAAATAAAATAAATAAACACAGCACTCACTGAAAGCAGTTGTGGCACTTTTTGAGGGGTGATTTGATGTCCCGATGCTTTTCACGGAGGCACGCCATGGAGCAGAAACACTCCTGTGTGCCCTTCAGCTTGAAAAGCGTCTCTCCTTCCACGAGCTTCTTTTTGCAGTTGAAACAGGAAGTGGGCAGGTCGGCAATGATGAGAAACACCGGGCTGTCTGGCTCAAGGGCAACAGCAGCTTCATCGTTTTCATTCGCAGCCAAGGCCAAATGCACCCTTACATCCTCCTGTGGGAGGAGCCTCAGTTAGAGTGCAGGTAATAGAAATAAATGAAACCCATGCAGGTGAAATCAGCACAAAGCATACTCACAGTATTCGTCTCCTTTGGCTGGCTGCCTGTTCTGGTTTTCACTGAAGGGAGAAAACAGGCGTAATTAGTTTTACTGCAAATACAGGCACTGTTCATGACTCAGTAACATTTTAAGGCCCATTATTTAGTATTTAACAATCATATTTCATCTTAATTTGGTGTAAGACCTGCATCTCAGAGGAGTCAAACATCATTAAATAAGTAACAGTGCTGTCCAAGCTTTCCTGCTCCACATGAACAACAGTGTTTTATTCACACACTGGAGGAGGAGGAGGAGGAGCAGGAGCACATGGATGAAGAACAAAGTCAAAGAAACTCTAAAACAAGCAACTGAGACGCAGATCTCCACTTCCTGTCAGAACTTGGACTTGTAGCTGCAGCAGATAATCAATATTTGATAATCTTATCACAATCTTTTGAAATTTTCATATAACATCATGGTTTGTTACAAAATATGAGATTTGATAAATGCAGTCCTGTGACAGCTGAGGCTCAGTAACTTGTAGAAGTAACAGTTTTCTGTGTGACTTCATCAGTCCTTCACATCAGTGTGGAGGACCTCTAGTCCACTCTCCTGTACAGTGCTGCTTCATTGCATTTATTTATGCACATCATGCCGTGTTTGGCTCTTTCTGAATTTTCTGCCGTGCGTTATGGACAAACATCTCCACTGTGGTCTCATCTGTCCAGAGGACGCTGACCCAGAAGTCTCGTGGTTTGTTCAGATGCTACTTTGCAAATGTAACCCGTGCTGCCAGAGAAGAGGCTTTCTTTGGGTTTTGGTGAACTTTAACCTTTAACATGCTAACTGAGGCCTGTGGTGTCTGAGGCTCAGAGTTTTTCTTTGAGCGCTGCACGGTCTGACCTCTGGGTGAATTTGCTGGAATGTGTTAACACACCTGAACGCTCCAGACCAGCAAACTGCCAAAACTTCTGCTTGTATAGGTCCTGACTTTCGGTTAAGAAAATGCATCTAATTTAGAAGCACCTGAGACCTGTGAAAACTTACCTTTGACCTTTTTTTTTTCTCCACACTTGCAGGATTCTGTTTTTAATCATCCCTCTGACATGGGAATAATTAAATCTGTAGAAATTATAACGATCTGTATGTGTCATCTTTCTGAACTACACAGAATCATTTTAAGGTATTTTAGATAATTTTGCCTCTAAATTAATTTTAAAAACCTTAACGGCAGAAAGAAGAATCTCTATATGCAGTCTTGGCTATAAATGAGTCCATCAGCTGAATAAACTTTAAATCTCCTTTTGTCAGCTTGAGATTGTTTCCATATCTTTGGATACAGTCACTGTGTGAAATGCATTTAGCCTGTACTGGTTACTCTGTACTGCTATGATGCTGTTGGTTCGTGTGGGTTTGAAACAGTGTAACAGTGACCACAATGTTACCACTTCTAACATCAGGAAGCATCAAAAGAAGAAGAAGAGAGAGGAGTGCAGCTTCAAAGGCCAATTCACTTTGAGCTGTTTGTAGTAGTTATGATGGATTATCTGACATTTCTTTGGAAAATGATTGTTTGGCTTTTAGACGCGTCGGTCCTAAACTAACTACGGCTCTTGGAATGAACTTCACGACAACCAAAGATTTCACAACATTTTACTTAAGCCTGAAAACTTTCAAAGCACAAAGTGTACAGCAGCCACAACCACGAATAAATGCCATCAAATGTAGCAAAAACACTTTAAATAGTTTGGTTTTAAAAAGCTTATTTGCCCCTTGAAGTTACCCTGTTACCACGATCACTGCCGGTCCATGAACTTCAGTTCAGGATCCTTTGAGTGTCACGTCTCTCCTACGATGAGTAAAAAGAAGCGGAACCTCTCTGCGCAGTACCTTGGAGTGTTTGGACTGTGGGTCGTAGCTTGTAAGAGGTCACACAGTGGCGGCTGCAGAAGAGTTCCACCACGTTTTCATCGTTCTTCACGTCAATCATGTCCGACACAGGCCGGGAAGAGAGGCACATGGTGCAGCGTTGGAGTGTCCTGGTTTTCTGCAGAACAACAGAACACGAGAAGGTCGGATTTTTATGGATCACTCAGTGGAATGTTCTGGGATGAGTCCATTAGTGTCAGGGAAGGAAAACTTTACTTATTCAGCATCCGGCTTTTAGGCTTCATTTGTTTTTTCTGACACACCAACATGAAGTATGGACCTCACCAATGATTTTGTGGCTGAATGGGATTTATTATTATTTTTATGCTCATTTTAATTATTATGTTTATAGGATTAAATGTTTAGTAAATATTTGGCAGGCTTTGATCATTACAAACACACTATCAACAAAGATGCTGCTGTCCATACAGTTTTATATAAAACACCACAAGTGTGAAGGCCATGTACTTGAATATTACTCAGCTGTATGTTACCCCTGATTTGCTAATATTAACCATCATTTCCTTGATGATTCTGAACGTTGTGCCTTCGTCTCTGTATTTTCTCTCTCTGGTGTTTCTGTACCTCTTTGAACTCCTTCAGACACTCTGCACTGCAGATGGACCGGGGTGCGTCCTCCAGCCTCAGACTGAGCGGTCTGCTGCGGCAGGCGCAGCTGCAGTTCTCACACACACTCATGTTGTTCTTGCAAAAATCATCCAAACAGGTGTGGCTGCAAAACCTGACGACGACCTCGTTTAGGGTCAGCTCGCATTTGGTCTGAAGACAGTGAGAATGGACGTGAGGTTATGGGCTAAAAGTAACACTGCTGTTAGCTTTGAAGGTTTTTACTTAGTTATTAATATTAGTGAAATGCCATAAAACAGGATAATAAAAACATAATGCACAACAAAGTGGACAAATACAGCAGAGCTCTTAGATTAGAAACTATGAATGTGCCTTTGCAATAACAGGCAACAAATCATCAGATTAAAAAACACTATAAGAAAGAAAAATTAAACCTTAACACCAAATAAACAAATGAATAACAAAAAGCAGAAGCAGGTATGGGAAGATATTTAACAAATATAGTAAAGTTATGGGGAAAAAAATTGCTTACATTGCAGAAGTTGTCGCACATGTTGCAGACTGACTTTGGTGTTTTGGTGGATGCAGAGTTATACTTGAAAGAGCACAAACAGGCTGGGCTGCAGAAGTCCTTCATGGTTCCTTTAGTGTCCACAGCAGCCATGATGAGGTCCAGAGGCTGCAATATCGCCCTGAGTGAAGAGGAGGTGACAAACACACAGACACTTATGTATCCTACAACATTTGGTACCACGACCCTGAAAAGGATGGACGGATGGATGGACGGACGGATGGATGGATGGACGGATGGATGGATGGATGCTACTCATTCTGGTTTATATCTGACTTCTGACCTGCATCTGCACTTCACCTCAGCTTATCTGAACTCCCTGTTTAACTGCCTGCCTGGACCTTCACACCCATATTTCCCACCTTCATCGTTCTCGTGGTGTCGTTCACATAAAATGACTCTGTGCTACCCGCTCTGCCACAAACAGGAAGGAAATGAGCGTCACCTGCTGGTCAAAATGAATCCTTTACTAAATTTAGAAGCTAAACATGAAGATGATATGAAATACAGGCCTGAACTGAGAGCAATCATGTGGTGGCTGCTTTACTCATTAAACAGTTCTCCATGTCATACAGTTTATAACTTATAAACTATATAATGTTGATATATTGCACATATACAGTTTGGTTATGCTGCCCCCAAGTGGATAAAAGAGTGATTTAAAGTCTGCACTTGTCTCGGTCTCCTCCAACAGACGTGTTCTTCAGTGTTTGAGCTCATTAACCACGACTGCTCCTCTGTTTGGTATTGAAAGTAAAACAGTGGCTGCCCGTTACTGAGGAAGAACCAAGCAAGGTTCCAGTACCATAAATGTGTTTCTGTAGCAGACTACTGCATACAAGAATGCTTGTGCTGTAGTTCAGACTCACTTCTGGCAGGAGTGGCAGGTCTTGGTGGCCGGTTTGTTGTGAGGAAACATCTCAAACAGACAGTTTTTGGAGCAGAAGACGTCTGTAAAGCCCTTCTTCTGGTAAGCAGTCTGTCCCCTCGCCATGCTCTTTCTGCAGTGGGAGCAGTTCATGTGCACTGCCTGAAACAAAAGAGGGTAAATCAAAGACTTGATTAACCTTTTTTAAGAACATATTAAACACTAATATTAAAACCCTCCTGTGTAAAACATTAATTATCTCTGGCTCTGACACCTACAGCCCCAAAAACTGTTCAGCGACGGCTCGAGGAAATGTTGACCCCCGTCTCCGAACTCTCGCTGACCTGATGGAGCGCGTACGGGATGCACACCTGAGGACACCTTTAGTGCTCCTGTGGCCACTCCCCTGATGGGTCTGAGCTGTTCTGACAGCTCGAGGGAGACCCACCCTACACTCTGCAGGCTGTTTTAATGTTGCAGCCAATCAGTGTGCAAAATAAACAAGACACAACGTTTCTGTCCTGTACTAATGCTATATTACTGTTCTCATAACTGGACATGGATACATGGATACATACGTATTCATATTCCTTTTAATGGTATCATAGCTTGAAAAAGAAAAAACTGCATCTTGCAAAGGTGCAAAGAAAGAAATACAGTTTGTAAGGCTTTGTTTGTTTACAATAAAACTCCTTGTACTTACAAGATGAGAGATTTCATGCACTCAGTTCAGCTGATTTTACCATAAAAATGGCTCTACAGTGAAAAATCCTAATTGGCTGGATGTCAGGAGAGTTTCCCACCTTTGCGTAGCTCGGCTTGTTTGTCAGTGGGGGAGGAGCTTCAGCCTTCTTGTCGTCACAGGTGGGCTTAACTTCCACCGGCTGCTTGTTACTCAAAGATGATAACTGAGAAATGTGGATGGGATACCGCAGTTTCTGCTACATGTAAAGAAAAAAATAGCTTGTAAAGAATCATGAGATGCTTTTTCAGACCTTTTAATATCGTAATTTCCAAACATGAAGAAACTGAAGACTCACAATATCGAGTTTTGGGATTACTATCTTCACTCGTTTCATCCCAGTCGCTGCCACTGATAGGTTGGTCTTCTTCTCTGTGAGTAACGAGTACAAATAATAAAAGTTTCTGTCACAGCTAACAGAAATGATCCCTTGTGAGTAATTTACCTGTACATAAAGTGGGAGCAGAACCATCACTGTCCACGTCCATCCAGCCATCATCTTCATCATAGTCCTCGTCCACGTGGTCCTCTGTGTCCATGGTCTCTTCAAGGTCTCCGTCACCACTGTGCTCATTTGGAGAGCCTTCTTTCTTCCTCCCATCACCGTCCTCCGTGCTCTTCTTGACTTCTTCTGTGACGTCTTCACCTGTTACCTCGGGCTTTGCTGCTGAGCTATTAGAGCGGCCATCTGCAACACTGTCCTCAGGTCTGTCATCATCTGCAACACTGTCCTCAGGTCTGTCGTCATCACCATCAGTGTCTATGTCAATGTCGAAATTCACATTCATGTCCTCATCGTCGTCGCTGAAAGAAATGCTCGGCTCGATTAGGTTGCTGTGAGGCTGCTTCTCCTCAGGTTTGGTGGGGGCACTCTTCTCTGTCCTGTCTTCTTTCTCTGTGTTCACAGCTTCACTTTTCTCAGTATTTGCCTCAGGCTGCTCCTCCTCGCTCTCCTTCTTCCTGCTCTTCCTTTGACCTCGTTTTCTTACAGAAGCGCTTTTGCTTTTCTTACCTGTTAAAAAGATAAAGACAGAGTTAATTATTCTATTTAAACAAACATAAATGAGGTCAAACTGAGTGGCTCCACATAAATATGATTCACTTTAGTAACACACACATTTACCCGTCACGACACCGATCCCAAACACTCGTGTGTGTCTCGTTACCTTATTAGTACAAAAACATGCAGTGTGTTTGTATGCTGACACCTTAGTTCAGATTTTTTGGAGCATGAATTTGTCCCAGTATTAGAAAATCAGAACCTGATCAAATTATAATTTTAAAGACCGATATCGATATTTGGTGATTAAAAAAAAATCTGATATTCCGATTTTTCTTTTTTCCCCCCGAACACAGGAAACACAGATTTCCCCAAAACGTGTGCAAACGGGGATGCTGCCCTCTGGAGGACGAACTAAGCAACATCAACACTCGTAACATGGCTGGAGGGCGTTTCTGTGTCTTCTCTTTGCTTTTTAACCTGTTAACTGGCAGCACCAAAATCACCTGAAAAACTACATAACGCCCTCTGGTTATTATTGGCTCTGAACAACCCATTTCATAGCCTATTAACTGGCCACGTCTTGTCCGTGGGCCGTATGAAGTGCATTTTATATGGTAGGCTAGACCCTCCCATTTTGATTGACACCTCATTCGGCCAATTGTGTTAAGAAATGGGTTTCCCAGAGCCAATAATACTCAGAGGGCATCACATAGCTTTGTCAGGTGATTTGGTGCGGCCAGTTACATGACTGGCATAATGAGGTGTCAATCAAAATGGGAGGGTCTAGCCTGCCATATAAAAGGAACTACAAA
Source organism: Archocentrus centrarchus (assembly GCF_007364275.1). Lineage (NCBI taxonomy): Eukaryota > Metazoa > Chordata > Actinopteri > Cichliformes > Cichlidae > Archocentrus > Archocentrus centrarchus. Next base: position 7,938,963 of record NC_044356.1, read on the forward strand.
CAGTCCGCCAGCGGGCCGTGGCCAGTTAAGGGGTTAAACTTTCCTTTAATTTCATTGGCTGATTGGTCAGCAACTAGTTAATTTTAGCCAATAATATTGACCCGCAACTGCTGTCCTTTCTCTAATGCCCAACTGATTTATCAGCAGTATAGACAGCTGAAAATAATCAAACTTCACAGGTTAAGTAGGAGGGTGTTGTGTGCTACACACCGCTCTGCTGACAAGAACTTTCTGGACCTTCGTTGTCTTCCTCAGCATCGCTGTTTCCGGGGGTGACGGGCGCTGCAAATGGCTGCAATTTGTCTTTAAAGAAAAGACAACAAAGTTCTGCTGAACAACAAGTGACGGGAACACAACAAGAAAAGAGATAAATGAAAGCCGGCAATGCTGATTTCTAAATGCTCCGAAGGGTCCTGCCGAAGTTTTGATGTGGTCACGTACCTGGAATCTCGATTTCCTCGAAAGTCTTTCCTTCGTATCTGTCGAGAGATCCGTTCTCCACTGCTGACAGCAGCTCTAGGATTTTTGCGATGTCGCCAGCTGCCTCTGGCGTCTGATAATACTCCCTGTCTGTCTGAATGTCACGACCCAGCAGCTGCGCTAGCTGAACAAGCTCGTCATTCGTGAGGCTGAGAATCTGGAAAATCCGCACAATGTGCTTCCGAAAATGCTGAGACCTGAGGCCTTCCTGGTTCTTTGCACCGCTGCGCCGTATAAACATCCCGACACATGAGTTTGCCTGGTAGAAGTCTGAAGGTTTGCCACCAGGTTTTGCAAATAGGAAAGGATTATCTTTAACTACTCCACATGTGTCCCTCTTGTCCACGAGCAGTGTAAGTGCATGGAGCAGTTGAGGGGTCAAAGTAAGCGCTAGCTTCTTTCCACTCTTGCTGACAACACTGATCTTCACGGTGTGCTTGGACAGAATTTGCTCAAACTGCGACTGGGAAGCAGCAGGCTCTTCCTGCAGCTCTGTCGAATCCCTTTCCTTGAATGACTGCAGTGTTACCATAGATACTTCCTGATTATTTTTGTTAAAGAAGGACATGAACGCGAGAGTCGGCCTGATGAGCGCGTTGTAGACCGGCGTAACTGCATACAAAGTCAGACTCTCGACCGCAGAAGCCGTCGTCCCGCGCAGACACTGGTGGAGCAGCAGCACCTCTCGTGTAAACTCTAAGGCTGGCTGGCCGACCACTTTTGATAACTGACCGTGGGTGGGCCACTCTTTTGCGCACAGCTTAATAAACGCCTCTGCTTCCTCTATCGCCTCTTTATCAGCATCCTCCTTCACAGCTCGGGCGTATTTAATGTCAGCGATCTTCTTCAGTGAATTTCCCAGTTTCCAAATGAGAGACGGTTTGTCGAAGGACGTCGTCCCCTCTTTGGCGCCCGCAATCTCCCGGACAGCTTCCACGAGGGCGCTGAAGTTCTGGGGCTTGGCTGCTTCATCAAAGCTATTTATGGACTTCTCCCTTAATGCCATCAGGACCCGTGCCATCTGCCTCAGCTTCTGAGTGACGTAACCCTGATTTTGTTTCTTCTCGTTCATGTAGTAGAAACACTGCGCCAGCTGCAGTATGTAAGGATCTTCCCAAACCACAGAGGAAATATCGTCTTTCTTCATTTTTTTTAGCATCGTCTTCACACCCGATGAGATTTGTTCGGGGTCGGTTAGCCCAGTGGCAGCTACCAAAGTTAAGATTTGACTCTGAACACCTTCTGGAAGTTTTGCGGAGGCCATTGACGGACACTTCTGCATATGACGCCACACCAATTTACGATCATACAGGCCTTTACAATATAAACAAGTGGCAAATGATTTAAGTGTGGAACTCTGTGATTTTCTTCCCACTTTCAGTTTTCCTTGGCGATCCTTCAAGACCCCCTGATTGTGTTTGAAATTTCCTCTGTTTCGCAACAGCTCCAGTTGCTTTTTGCGTTCCTTGCTGTTTCTGCGCATCGCGTACACTTCGGCAATTTCGGGGACTTCCGTTCTATGCGTGAAAAGGTGGCGAGAAATTTTAGTTTGAGGTCTCCCGCAAATGTAGCAGTAATTTTTGTTAGTGAAGGAAGTTTTTTTAGACTTTGGATCGGAGTCAGACTCGTCGGAGTCGGACGCATCATCGGACTGTTTGGAAGAATCTGCATTCTCTCTAAATTTCTGATGTTTCTTGTCATCGTTGTCGGTAAAACTGTCATCGCTACTCGGTTCACCTGCACAGACATAATCTTCATCGGAGAAGCATTCTGCAGAGCTGAATTCCTCAGCTGAGTCCTCAACCTGTAATTAAGAAAAAAGCTAATTTATGAAGTATACAGACTACTTAACACTTATTAGATGGTCCAGACTCCTGTGTTCTCTCTTTTTAGTTTAGTTCACCCCTCCACTTTTTTATGGAATGATGCAAATATGTGCACGTCTCAGGCTCTAAGGGCGAGTACTCCCTCACCTCTGGCAGACATATAAGACCTAAAATTTGGTTTGGATGGGTTTTAAATGCTTTTAATGCTTCACCACAACTTTAAACTTGAATCATAGTTATTGACGAGAGACACCAAATCACTCCGTCTTCACCGCCTGCAACACTGCACAAATGCATTGTACACAATGCATTTTGAGACAGAAAATCAATTTATAACTGATAAGATGACCGTGCATTTAGTGTGTTTTCATTCACAGAGAGCAGGGTCATTATAAGCAGGTTTGCAGAAGAGACTGTGCTGCTAAAAATCACTGATGGAAACCTGTTTTATAAAGAAGCTGCACCCTGTTGTCATTTTTATATCTATAAATGGACAAAGTGCAATGCATTCATCTAGTGTTTATTAATCTCTTATTTTTTTGCCATATTTTCAGCTACACGAAAAAAATTATTTATTAGAAATTAAAACACTGGCTGCAACCATTTTTTTGGAAACATCATAAAGTGACAGTCAGGTCTATGGTGTTGGTGCTTAACATGAAAAATCAGTTTAACAGTGACTCTTTTATCCGCTGTGAAAGATGCTGCAGTCTGCATTTCTGATGTTTCTGGTGCCTCGTTTTCAAAAAGTCAAAAAGAAACATTTTTTCAGGACCTCCTGACAGCATCATCTTATAAACCTCCTGCTGTTGGTATTTAAATATGTCTAAAAGTATCCAGTACAACAGTGTAACCCGTTGAAATCCTACAACAAAATATACAAAACCTTCAGTAATTGCTGACACTTTGTTAAGACACACTCATTCAACTCAAGGTTATTAAATTTCTGTTCTAGATGTCAGAATATTTCCTCATATATAAACAGAGGTAGACACAAAAGGTACATTTCACAAAATAAACCTACTGTTGATCTCCACGTGTAGGAGGACCGTCCATAGTTGTAAGTAATCTCCTCGCCCGGACATATTTTCTTCAGTGCAAACAGGCACAGATGTGGCGTCCCCTCATGAACAATTTTCTTCATCTTGCAGTTGGGACTCGTGTGATCGTCATTCACCAGCCTGCCAAGGGTCCCATCCTCTGCAGAAGCATCAACGCTGCAGGACAAATGCTCACAATGAACCTTCAACCGCTGTCATCACAATGACTGGGGCGAAAGGTGCTGACACATGTTCAGTGACTTGGTAAAATATCCCCGCTTAACCTTCTTACTTAACTGATGTCAAAGAAAAACATGCTTCATGCAGAAAATAAAGATAAAAAAACTGAACCTGGCTTGATATCAGAGTCTATCAGGACACACTGAGGCGTTCTATGAAGAACCCTGAAGAACAGAAAAGAGGCAGAAAGCTCACCGCCAGTTTGTGCCGTTCCAGGTGAAGTCAAACAGAAAGTCCTTTAAGGTGTCTCTATGTGTCTTTTCCTGGGTTTCTTTGCGAGTGGAGATGTTTCCCCGATACTCAACAACAAAGGTGGACGGCTCAATGGCCTCACTGGTGAACATGCCTCTCCCTGTAAATATGAAAATAAAACTCACATGTGTGACGTTGAAATTTTACATTTAATCTTCTGGGTTCTGGTAACTCAGGTTTTCTGATGTCTTCCATTTATATATTGAGACCTACAGTTTCATACAGTTAATGCTGCTAAATCATTCAACACTTTAATATTAATGTCTTCTATCAAGTGTCCACAGGAGCTGACTCTACAAGCCAGTTTTCAAAAACTACCATAACAGGGACACAGAGGGTGCATCACCAACCTTTACTGGAGTCGATAAACTTTTCCTTCAGGAAAGGTTTGTCCTTGCAAGCCTTTATGTGCTGCAGTGCATCCTGCTCGGGAGTTAGCTTTCCGCCTCGCTGTTCCACATCAGCTGAAAAGTCCAAAAACAAAACTAAGATTGTTCTCACACAAACCGTGTTGTTTACATTTGAGCAATACTGCTGAGCAGTAGCTATGGCTTTAATATTGCTCAGCGATGAGTCACAGTCTGTACTATTTATGTTCATGAGTCATCCCTGACCAACATGTTAGACGATGCTCAGCCAATCAGAAGTCAGCATCACAGGCTAATCAATGAGGCTGCAGCCTGGAACTGATGCTCCTATAAACAGACTGGATCTTTACCTGGAAGCTTCTCACTATCAGCTGTTCAGGGACTGAGGTCAGCTGACAGATATGGGGAATCCCACTTTCTCTATTTCAGTCAATAATATGTAGGTATATCCAATCACACAGCACAATATGATCACATGATTAGGCTAAGCCAATCAGGCATGAGAAAGAGGCTTCATATCAATATCATAATAAACAATATTTTTGTTTTCCACTTGCATTAATTAACACATCTGTACATTCTTATATTCAAATTTATCTTTCTGTAGATTATGAAATATTAATGTTATTATTTGGTTAGAGAACATTTTCACATTTAATGTGTATTTTTGTTGCAAATATGGCCTTAAATTTGATTTTAAGTGGTATTAAAAAGATCATTGAACTTATATCAAAATAAATATAAGTTTAAGGCCAGGATACAGTTTCAGAGGGACATAAGGGACTGCAACATCATCTGTCTCACGGAGACATGGCTGACCCCCCTCATACCGGACCACGCCGTACAGCCGTCGGAGTTCTTCAGTGTTCATCGCACGGACAGAACGAGTGAGTCTGGAAAATCAAGAGGAGGAGGTGTGTGCCTAATGATTAATAACAACTGGTGTGACAGTAGGAATGTTGTCCTTCTGAAACAATCATGTTCACCTAACCTGGAGCTCCTAACCCTGAAATGCCGTCCCCACTACCTGCCCCGCGAGTTCACTTCGGTCATCTTCAGCGCCGTCTATATTCCACCTCAGGCGGACACACACACTGCACTATCCGAGCTACATGAGGCTATTTCCACCTATCAGGCTAACCAGCGTGATGCGGCTCTCATCGTAGCCGGGGACTTTAACAGTGCAAACTTGAAAAAGCTGATACCGGAGTTTATTCAACACATCGACTGCCCCACCAGAGGAGAGAGGACCCTAGACCACTGCTATTCTCCATTCAAAGATGGCTACAAAGCAAAGCCTCTTCCGCCTTTTGGGAAGTCTGACCACACCTCTGTCCTTCTCATGCATAATACAACCAACGGCTCAGGCAGGAACCCCCTGCTGTGAGAGAAGTGACACGGTGGTCTGATCAAACAGAGGCCGCTCTGCAGGGTGCGTTGGATTCAACCGACTGGGACATGTTTCGCAGCAGCGCGGGCGGAGACATCGAGGAGTTTACGGAAACTGTTGTGGGATTTATTGGGAAAGTTGTTGAAGACACTTCACTTAGGAGGACTATCAGGACTTTTCCCAACCAGAAGCCGTGGGTGGATAAATCTGTCCGCGACGCCCTGAGGTCCCGCACCGTTGCCTACAACTCCGTCCTCGCCTCTGGGAACATGGAGGACTACAAGGTTGCATCATACAACGTCCGCAGAGCGGTGAAAGAGGCTAAACATCGCTACGGCCGCAGACTGGAACAGCAACTACAACAGTCTGACTCCAGGGGACTGTGGCAGGGACTACGCACCATCACGGACTACAAAGCACCACACACACACCCGGTGAGTGCCGACGCTTCTCTGGCTGATGAACTCAACATCTTCTTTGCGCGCTTTGAGTCGGGAAGCCAACAGCCCGCTGCGCTCCCGGCCGGAGGGGCGGAGACACTCACTGTGACGGAGCACGACGTGAGGAGGGCGTTTAGACGTGTAAACACCAGGAAAGCGGCTGGACCAGACGGTATTAGTGGACGTGTCCTTAAGACCTGCGCTGACCAGCTGGCACCTGTGTTTACACTGATATTCAACCTCTCACTGAAACTGTGTGTGATTCCCACCTGCTTTAAAAAGTCCATCATAGTCCCTGTCCCAAAGAAACCACACCCCAGCAGCCCCAATGACTTCAGGCCCATAGCGCTCACCTCTGTGGTGATGAAGTGTTTTGAGAGACTCATCAAGACATTCATCACCTCCTCACTGCCCACCACCCTCGACCCACTACAGTTTGCATACCGGCCAGACAGATCCACAGATGACGCCATATCCTTCCTTCTCCACAAGACCCTTTCGCACATAGACACTGGTAAGGGGAACTATGTGAGAGTGCTGTTTGTAGATTACAGCTCAGCATTCAACACCATAGTTCCCTCAAGGCTGGTCTCTAAGCTGCTGGACCTGGGCCTGGGCCCATCCCTGTGCAGGTGGGTTCACAGCTTCCTGACCAGCAGACCACAGGTGGTACGAGTGGGTCACCTCACCTCATCCTCCCTCACCCTCAACACTGGATCCCCCCAAGGCTGTGTGCTCAGCCCTCTGCTGTACTCACTGTACACCCATGACTGCGAGGCCACGTCAGAGTCCAACGTCATCATCAAGTTTGCTGACGACACTGCTGTTGTGGGACTAATCTCTCACAATGAGGAGACAGCCTACAGGAGAGAGGTCTCCCGCCTGGAGAACTGGTGCCAGGAGAACCACCTCCTGCTCAACGTCAGCAAAACAAAGGAACTGATCGTGGACTTCAGCAGGAAGCAGCAGAGGGACTACCATCCACTTGTCATCAGTGGTGCTGAGGTGGAAAGAGTGGACACTTTCAAATACCTGGGAGTGACCATCTCACAGGACCTGTCCTGGACTCATCACATAAACATCACTGTGAAGAAGGCCAGACAGCGTCTCTACCTCCTCAGGCGGCTGAGAGACTTCAAGCTCCCACTCAAGGTGCTCAGGAACTTTTACACCTGCACCATCGAGAGCATCATGCGTGGGAGCATCACCACCTGGATGGGAAACTGCACCAAGCAGGACTTCATGGCCCTAAAAAGGGTGGTTCGTTCAGCTGAACGGACCATCAGAACCACCCTCCCCAACCTGCAGGACATTTACACCAAGCAGTGCAGGCTGAGGGCCATGAAGATCCTAAAACAGCCCAGCCACCCTGGACACTCTCTCTTCTCCCTGCTCCCATCAGGCCAGCGTTACCGCTGCCTGAGGACTAAGACTGAAAGGTTGAAGAAGAGTTTTTACCCACAAGCCATCCGTCTGCTCAACTCTGAGCCCTAACTGGACCATTATTGCACAATGTAAATATTATAATTTATAAAAGTGTGTATAGTGTATAGTATATAGAGTATAGTGTATAGTGTGAATTACTTTTTTTTATTTTTATTCTTCTTATTTATATGTGTGTGTATATATGGTTGCAGGTACAAAATACATTTCACTGTGCATTGTACTGTGTATAACTGTGCATGTGACAAATAAACACTATCTTACTATCTTACTTAATGTTATCCTTTGTTTACCGTAACCTACATTTGTTTAAAGTTTATTTTCACATTTAACATATGGACTCTTTGACCCTGACAGACAAAATCAAATTCACCTTTGAGTCCTCATAAAAGTCTTAAGACTTTTTAGATTCACCATGTTCACAAGAATTTGGACAACCCAAAAACATAATACCAGTTAAACATGTTAATGGATACATACCACTCTGCTGAGGGAGAAAATCGGACTCTTCACAGTCCACCTCAGGGTTACCCTGCTCCATATCTGGCTCCAGTTCATCTTGCATGATCAAAACAAACATCAATTATTCATTCATCCCTGACAGGCTGACATGTGCTAATGTATGCATTACACTGGACACAAACCTTCGATCTCGATCTCATCCAGAGAGTTCCCTTCAAATCTTTCAAGAGAGCCTTTTTCCATTGCGAGAAGCAGTTTAGCAATCTTTGCAAGTTCAACAGCTGCTTCTGGCTGCCGGTAATAGTCCCTGTCTTTCTGGATGTCACGACCCAGCAGTTTGGCAAGGTGATCGAGCTCGTCGTTCTCCAGATACAGAATCTGGAAAATTCTTGCAATGTGCTTGTGAAAATGCACCAGCGTGAGGTGCTCTGGGTTCTGTGCAGAACAGAGTCCTGAGTAAGCCCGGATGCAGTGCCCTCCATGGTAGAGGCTTGTAGAAGAACCGTCTGGCTTTGCAAACAAGAAAGGATTGTCTTTGTGTACGCCGCACGCCGCCCTCTTGCTCACCAGCAGCGTTAATGCACTGATGAGCTGAGACGTCAATAAAACAGCAATGTTCTGGCCGGCCTTGCCCAGAATATTTATCCTGATGAAGTGCTTGGACAGCACTTGGGTGGTCTCGTCCCGCTCCTGGAACGACTTTAGAGTCACTTTTGAAACTTCAGGTGCGCATTTGTTTAAGACCGACACCTGTGCAAGTATCACTTTGCAAAGCGCATTGTACACCTGAGGGCTTTCATACATCTTCATGCTCTCAATGGCAGAAGCAGAAGTTTTTTCCAGGTGCGTGTAGAAAGCCTGTATGTCACGCGTGAATGGTATCGTGGAGGGGCCGTGTACTTTGCTCCCACTCAACGATGATGATGATGCGGCTTTGTGAGAGGGTGTTTCCTTCCACTCGTTTCCACACAGTGTTATGAATGTGTTAGCGTCTCTCACAGCCGTCTTATTGCTGTCGCCCTGCATGACGACAAGGTTTGCTAATTTTTTCAGAGAACTTCCAAAAAACGAGGCGAGACTTGGTTTGTTGTACTTCTGTTTGTTTTCATCAAAACTGGCGAGGTCTCTGACGGCGGCGACGACTTTGTCGAAGTTTCTGGGTTTGAGTGCAGCTTCAAAACTTATTATTGCCACTTCATGCAGCTTTAAAAGTAGCCTTCCCATTTGTCTTAGCTTCTGTCTTATACGCTCGTGGTTACTTGAATTATTTCCACAGTTCTCCATCAGGCTCTGGGCCATCTTCACGAGAAGGTAATCGTGTTGAATTAAGAACGTAATCTCATCCTGCTTCATGCTTGAAAGCATCTCCCGGACTTCAGAAGGAAACTTGTCCAGGAACTTTGACTCTGTGATCTCCCCCAAGATGCTCGTCTCGCCTCGTGTTGCAGCACTTAATGCTTGTTTAGCACACTTTGCTACGTGCCTACTCATGTCTCTGCTGTAAAGCATTATTTTACAGTAGAGGCAGTGCCCAAATTTTTTAACCGTCACATCACTACGGGATAACCGTCTTCTCACTTTTAGCGCTCCGGTGTTACTCCTCAGCACCTCTTGATTATGTGTGTAGTTTCCTCTGTTTCGTAATTTGGCCAACAGACTTTTACGTTCTGCTGAGTTTTTGGGTAAATCGAAGACTTCGGCGATTTCAGGCTCTTCGTCAATGTGCTTTAATAAGTGACGAGCAATTTTCTTCATGCCTTTCCCACAAACATAACAGTAATTTTTATTTGTGAAAGACGGTATTTTGCCTTTTAGTTTAACCTCGGTGAATCTGTCATCTCTGTCCGAGTCGTGATCTTCAGAACTCGAACCGGGCTTGGCATCCTCTTGGACGGATGAGGCATCGTTCAACTGGAACATTGAGGTTTCTGTCGTCTCCTGAGAATCCAACTCTGTACATGACGAGCTGTCTCTGATATCCTGCTGGCTGCTGAGATCGACAGAGCGGTCACCGCCATGACTCGGTCCGGGTAGTTCGCTGTCATCATCAGAGCAGGAGTCCTCAACCTGAAGATACAAATAAGAGCTTTTTGACACACCACATCTGGTTTACTAACAAACATGTTGTATGTAAATGTATTTATATCCTTATAAAATCAGGCAATCTGCTGCTTTGCAACCATGTCATCAAATAATAAAATGAACTGTTTAATGCATTTTCAGAGCTGTTAAGGATTCAAATGAAAGGTCGCTTGCACTTCATCTGAGGGGAAATTTCTGCTAAACAGTCCTATTATCAGTGGTGAACTGCGCTTATAAAAATAAAAATAAAGGCAATAATGAGGCAACTTTTCAGGAGAATATTTAAAATGTTGAATATACTTCCTTTTTTTAATTGCTGTCTAAAATTGTATGCAGTGAGAAATACTGTTCAAACCATTCAAGTGTTTATCTGACGACTGCATCTGGCTAAAGAAACAAAGCAGCACAGTAAACCTACAAGCTTTCATCCTAGAGTTTTAGAGGTGTAGTGTGCAGATACTGCTGATACTGCAGTACTGTCAAATATAGTGAAGAGTATTATGAAAGGCTAAAAAAATATACTGATTTATGTACCTTTTTTTTCTTCGGTGTTGATGAAGTTGGATGAAACTTTCTCTTTAAAGTACCTGATCCATCGTGTGACTTCTGTGAACGTTACATAAGACAAAAAAAGGCATAAAAAACATTAATATTTGAAAATTATTGCATAACAAACTGTAAATCTGGTGATGCTCAGGTGCTGGCTTGATTACTGAGTTTTCACAATTATAACATTTTTTTTTTTTTAAATACAGTCTTAGGAAGAATAAAAAAATATGAAACCAAATAAAACAAAATTTAGATCTTTATTTTTCATTCTTACTTTATGCTGGAATGCTGCTTTCTAACATATACTCTTCTTTCAAGTCTGTTTAGATTTCATAATGCATTTTTTTAATGAATGAAAGCTACACTCTAAAGGCTTTTTCACACCCATCTGGTCCTGATTAGGTTGGTTTGGTTTCTTTTCAAACACCAAGCAAAGCAAAAGCTGTGACTACAAACCTCACCAGAAAGTTCATCCCACCTATGGGCTGGATGTATTTGTGGAGGGAGCAACTCAGGTGTTTTGTTCTGCACTAGCAGATGACATTTACATTAATTTTATAGCTGGCTGCTACAAGCTCTCCCCACATTTGGACTGCTAGTTCCAAACAAACAGCTCTGAGGTTCATTAGGAACCAAAGTGAGACCGACCAGCTCTTCTGAAGAGCCCTGCTGCAGTCGTTTTAGTCTGCAACAGAGTACACAGACGAACAAAGGTGCCACGGGGGAAACAAGCCCGGGTTTAATTTAAACTGTTTAAACAGGTGTGAAAACACTGTTAGTAACAGGTTTGTAAGGGAAAGCTATTTTTATACATGTGAAAATTTCCTGGACCTGATGGAGGGATATTAAAAACATAAATGTCTGATTCAGAAACATCGAACACTAAAAGGCTCTTCAGCCTTCCAGCTAACTACAACATCCAAGCAATGTCCAATTATTCCTAAGGGAGAACAGTGCAGGTAAGACTAGTGAGTTCACAGGAAGTGAGTGAGTGGTGTATAAAAATCAAATACTACTTTAATATAAACTCACCTTGGAGCGCCACGGGTAGGAGGAGTCGCCGTAGTTGTAAGTGATCTCCTCGCCCTGAGGTATTTCTTCCACTGCAAACAGGCACAAGTGTGGCTTCCCCTCATAAACAATCTTCTTCATTTCACAGTTTGGACTGATGTGATCATCATTCACGAGTCTTCCAAGGGTCTTGTCCTCTTTTGAAGCATCAACACTGCACGTACAACAATGAACTTTTAAAAGCTGCAGGTAAACAGTCCACTTATACAGAAAACATAAAATAAACATAACTCTCACCACCACTGCTCTCCATTCCATGAAAACTCATACAAGAAACCATTCAAAGCATCACTGCATCTCTTCTCAGACCTCCTGTCTTTGTGAGGAAAGATCTTCCCACGATACTCGACCACAAAGGCCGACGGTTTGATGGTTTTGTTTGTAAACAAGCCCCTTCCTAAAAAAAAGGGGAAAAGAACAGAAAAACTTGGTGGTTCAACAATTTCTCCATAAACTGTTACACTGTAGTGGTAATTTGCATGACTGTGACGAATACAGAAGAACATTTTCAGATTTAGAGACAATCAATAATTCAGTGATACGTCATCCTTTCAAATCCATCCATCAAAAGTGGAACCAAGTTTTTTCAGGCCATCAGTGGCTGAGATTTGCTGCCAAATTCAAAACTTCACAAACATGTTTTTCTACTGGAATATTCATATATTTACCTCAGAATATATACACTGTGGATAACTTCTGAATACATCTCATGTTATTCCTTAAGATCAGAAATATATGTTCTGAAAGTCTGAGCCCCCCCCACACACACACACACAAACCACCACCACCACCACCACCACCACCACCACCCCACACACACACACACACACACACACACACACACACACACACACACACACACACACACACACACACGTGAATGGGACCACCGTTAATCTGTCACCAAACTGTTTCAGTGTAAAGCCCGATCTCACAAAAGTGCCACAAACCTTTAAATGAGTCTATAAACCGTTCTTCCAGGAAGGGCTTGTCTCTGCAAGTCACGATGTGCACCAGGGCATCTTGCTTAGGATTTACTCGCTTGTGCCGGTTTTCCATGACGGCTGGAAAAATCTGCTGAGCACAGGAATTCTGTAAAGACAACTTAGGGTCATTTTTATTTAAATATTCAAATTTCTCATTAAAGAGCAGCACAGCATGGGACGTCGAGGTGTGTTTCCAGTGTGAATATACACCAAAACACACCTGAGATGCTAAAATAAATAAAGAATGCTACGCTCCTCCAACTGTCTCAAAGGAAGTCTGATCCTGCTCTGACTGAAAACTGACTCACATGGGAGGGTCGTCAGCTACTGCAGCTCACCTGGGCCTTCCAGGCTATAAAAGCTACCCTGACAAACTGCTCGGTCCCTCTGTCCTCGACTCCACCTGGCATCAATCCAGATTTATATCTGTGTCTTCATTAATTTGTGTTCAATACATTTTTTAAGCAAGCCCCTTGTGTGGACTGACTCCTTGTCACATGCATTACACTCATCCCTTTAATGTACTTACTGCCAATATGTTCGACACAAATTCTCAGCTGTAATAAATGTGTACCTGAAGCACACCTTTTCCAAAATTCAGTGTAGTATTTGTGCACTCAAATGTCTATTTTATTAATTAAGCTGTGAATTAACTGTAAATGAAGGTACAAGATTGCATAAACACTCAAAAAACAAACCCTAGGTTAAAAATATGTAATTAAAAGAATGCATGCAGGGAAATGCATCTAAAGTTCTCGGATAGATAATCATTTTACTATTTTCAGTACACTGATATAAAACCCAGAGTTTATGTTTGGTTGAGGTAATTAAAACCTATTTCATGCAGGGCTGTAATAAATTACTATTTTCATAATTATGGAGCTGTAAAAAGTTAAAAATAAATCTGAAAGTAGTGGAATAACACAATAACACTGCTTTGTCAAACCAATACCCCAAAAAGTTTACAATAAATGTGAATTATTAGAAGGAAAAGCAGGAAATCTGCAAACTTAAAAGTTTCTGCTTGTATGAAAGTAGATCCTAATATGTTATCTGGGGCTGTTTGCATAGATAAATGTACAACAGACCATCGTACTGTACGAGCTGTTCATGTCTTCTGAGCACAGATAAAAATCTGTAGTGTAAATTAATGCATGCTATTGCTAACTATTCTACATTACTACATGTAATGGGCTGCATAGTTATGCATACAGCAGGATGAAAAAAGTGACACAAAGTCAGTTTTATAGACATTACAAGGACCTTAAACTTGTACTTTAATAGTAATTTAGTAATTAAATAACATTGCAGCTCTGTATGTGGAAGTTTTCCCCAGTTTGCTCAGTCAATTTCTAAGTTTGTTCTACATCTGGCTCATGTTTACATGATGAAGTTGCACAAATCTTGCTAGCATCCTTATATTAACTAGCAGGTGAGGAGTAGAGTAGCAGTGGTTTGCTGACTCTTTACCCGCTGCTTTTGACCTAGCTACATGTAATTCACGATGTGCATCGCTTTCACGCCAAGTAACAGTTACCTCCGCTTCAGTGTCTCCAAGAAAAACCGAGAAGAGCTGCAAGAGCAGCTAACACAGAAGCGGCCATCTTTCCTCCGTTCCGTCTGCGAGAGATCACGTGACAATGAAGCGGCGCGATCTGGGAGGAGCGGTGGCATCTCCGGCCAATCGGCGGCTGCAACGTTTGTGATTGACTGCAGTAGCAGCGAATCAGCAGTCGCGATCGCCTCGGCCACCAGGAGCAGCGGAGGACCGTCGTTTACGAGGCCATGGCAGGAAGGAACGGGGTCGGTGCCAACGAGCGTCCCCATAATCCGCCTAAAACAAACCAAACACTCTGGAGCCACTGAAACATGTGACTCTGTGAAGTTTCATCTTATCTCAGAATTTGCACCCAGTTTCTCAGCCAGAGGAGTATTAATTTCACTTAAGTTTGGTTGATTAGAAGAGAACAGGATTAGGAGTCCATCACAGAGACGGCTCAGGCTGAGAAGTTTGGAGACAAAGCTGAGATGGTTAGGACAAGTTCAGTGGAGGGATAATGGATGTGTTGGACAGAGGATGCTGAAGATGGAGCTGCAGGCAGGCAGGAGAAGATTCATGGATGTAGTGATGGAGAGCATGCAGGGTTGATGTGACAGGGAGGCAGATTCACCCTGGTTAGGTTTCAGCAACACAACTACTCTGTTAGGCTGAAGGATCACGGTTTGGGTTCAAATTAAAACAGCTTACAGATCCCATTAGACTGAAAGGCAGACATGGGTGCAACTGTAGAGTCTCCAAAGCAAGCAACAGTGTTTTGAAGTGTTTTTTTTATTCAAAATGAACATATAATAGAAAACCCTCAGAGATCCTTGGCAGCCATTCTCTAAGCAGGTTAAAATGACCGAGACATACACAAAGGGGCAGCTTTAACTGCTCTCAACAGGGCTTATTATGCAAAAACACAGTTTTTCAGGGTTTTTTTTAGTATGAAACAGAATCCCAAAATTAGTTTAAAATTTTAGAGTTGTAGGTTTCCCTTTTTTCAGATTTCATGAAAGCCACAAGAGGGGTAGCAGCTAAATAACATTTAAATCTCTAATTTTTCTTAAAATGTAATTCAGTCGAGTCAAAAACATCTTTAATACCTTTGGTCGGGCCCCAATCATGATTCCCACGCCCCGTGTTTCAGCAGTGGGGAAAGACATAAATGTTTGATTCTGTACTTTAGCTAAAAAGTGACCAAACATTTAAAATATCTGTGGATTATCAAACAAAACACAAGTGTGATCTGTGTAAATCTTCAACTTTTAGCATTATAACCTGAACAGCAATCTGGAAGAAAAAACTCAAATCATGATATCAGGTAAAATCCATGTTAAACTTTGGCATAATCAATTTCCCGGAATCATTTAAAATTCTGAAAGTGGGGCTGCAAAAATCCACAAGGTGTGCAAAAGTACTGAGAGAAATATTCTAACGACTTAGTGATTTTTTCTACAACACTGATGTGTTAATTCTTCTGGGGTCTAACTGTAGTGAAACTAAAAGTCTGCAGCTCTCTACTGGGGGGGGCCCTCCTTCACTCCAAGATGGATGGCTAGCTTTATAAAAACTTGGAAGTCC
Source organism: Archocentrus centrarchus (assembly GCF_007364275.1). Lineage (NCBI taxonomy): Eukaryota > Metazoa > Chordata > Actinopteri > Cichliformes > Cichlidae > Archocentrus > Archocentrus centrarchus. The sequence continues at coordinate 7,954,716 of NC_044356.1, forward strand.
AGTGTGCACAGAAAGGCCAGGAATCATAACACATGGAAGGAAATAAAAGTAGTATTTTCCAGAAGAGACAACCACATAACACAGGAGGGCAGCTGTGTGCCCTGCTGAGCAGTAAACAGTCTGAACGCTGAGCTGAGTCCAGCATCTCAGCCCCGCCTCAATAAACGCTGTGAGTCTGAAGTTCTGTTCGACGTGCCTTTAAGGAAATGTGACTCTGCAGTTATGAATGTGAAGTTTTCCTGTCTGTATTCAGTGACCATTCCCGTTAATTTACAGACGTTTACATCGCTAGCTGCAACACCGGTAAAAGGTCACTTCGCGTTCAGTCTGAATCCTCCCCCTCCTCCTCCTCGGGTATAAACGGCGGGTCGTCAGACGTCTCCTGCGGCTTCCGTTCGTCCTTCCTCGTGTCGAGATGCAGCTCCCTGACGATGAGGATGCGGGTGAGCATGGCTTCCATGGTGCTGTCGTCCAGAGCGGTGGAGGAGAACCACAGAGGACTGTTGGGGACGCAGCAGCGTTCAGGGTGAAGGTAGAACATGTTGGTGCGCTGCTTAACGGACTCCGAGCTGGATGCAAGACACGGAGAACAAGGAGTTAGATCAGTGCGCTGCAGTAATGATAACACAGGTGCAGGGGAACACACAGGGAGAACACGCAGGGGGGAACATGCAGCAGGGAACACGCAGGCTCCACACAGAAAGTTTAAAATCAAGCTGCCTGATTAAACTGAGCATGACATAAAATAACCAGTCAGGGATTTTTTTGTGGTGAAGGGAGAGCGAGATTATCATGCAGACGTTCATATCACAGTGAATCATCCACAGATCAATCGCGATCATAACTGTGTTTAAACAACACTCACCACTTGGACAGGTAGAACTCGTAGAGTCTCACTGGACAGCGTAGAGGGTTCTCCGTGTTCTCCATCATCTCCAGGATGTCCTCCTTACTCTCCTCCTCTTTGCGCTTCTTCGATGGAACACCCTCTGGATCTAAAGAGGACACATACGGACACCCCCCCCCCACCCCTCATTTTCAATATGAACCCAGTTAAAGCAGCTTAATACAATAAGTGAACAAATACCTTCTAATATATTAAACTTAATGTTTTTAATTTAACTTTTTCTGTGCATTAGATTTGAACCGTCTGCCATGTTGGTACCTGACTCCGCCTCGGCTCCAGACAGCGGCGGGTAGAAGCGCAGGAAGGTGGTCTTGGTGTTGTTCGGGTTGGTTTTGGTGCAGCGCATGACGTGAGCAAAGGACAGCTGGCGGTGCTGCTCCACCTTGGTGAAGCCGAAGTACTTGCAGCAGAAGAAGAGCAGCGTGTTGAGGAGCACGATGGGGGAGTACGCCCCCAGCTGTTTGCAGTCCCACAGAAACTCCTCCTCCACACGGGAGTGGATGTAGCCTGCAGAGGGAGAGGGGCCCGCTGTAGAGCTGCAGAAACGTGGATTTGTGTAAAACTGACAAAAGTGGTGCAGAACTCACCGCTGGCTGTGATCGAAGGTTTGAAACCTCGCAGCAAGTTGGTGAACTCAATGGAGAACTTGCTGTAGAAGCGGTCCATGAATATGTTCTCCACACGGCCATTCTGAAACAAATACTACAGAGAAAGAAACAAAAAGGTTACAGTGTCCCCGAAAAGTAAAGCCGATGCTCTACTTTATCACGTTTGTCGTGTTATTTTAGCAAATGCTAGAAAATCGGTATAAATATGCAGATTTCCATCATGGTTGAAGAGCGTGGACAGCTACAACCACAGATCCTAACCCAGCCATGGAGGTCCCACCTGTTAACCTGTTAGGTTTACGTGTTACATGAGAAAAACGTCTTGCCTGCTGGATGCCAAGGCAGAGGTAAAACACGGTGTCAGGGGAGTACGGCTCTCCGTTGGGTCGTTTAACCTCGGCGATGAAGCAGCAGAGGCCGTAGCTGAGCTCAGCGGTGGTGCAGCGAAGAAGATCCTCCTTCAGCTCCAGAGGACGCGCTGAGATCGAGATTCAAGAGGTCCAAATAATCAGCGGTTAAAAGAGATTTTAACGAGACAGTCACAACAGAGACACGAAATGTGGTCTGCTTTAGTGTTTCTCATTCACTTACAGCCGAAGCGTGGATTCTCCAGGTTGGGCTGAGTTTGTCTCCACTGGATCCATCGCTTCCAGGCATCAACTCCATATTCGCTCTTCAGTTTTGGGATCTCTACCTCTGCGGCCTTTTTGGAAGCAGCCTTTGCAGAAGATGTTTCAGCAGCCTTAGACTGCCGCTGCGGCTTACGACCCTTTGATAACATGAAGAGGAAAAGAGGCTCTATTATGGATATGATCGGGATGTTTAAGGCCTCATGTTTTCAGCTGCAATAAAATAGCAAGTCTCAAAGTTCTGCAGCCTTCTCAGATCAAACCTCGCTGGTTATTTTTAAGCCCCTGCTCTTAAAAAGAATCCATAATTTAATCCAATTTAAAAATAAATGATTCAAAACTTTGACAATCTGCAGCAAAATCTGTTCAAACTCCTTTTTTCACTCCTACAAAAGTCTACAGTTTCACAGCATCATGACAATATGAACAGCTGGAAGCCTTTAACTCAGTGCAACAATGACTGGCTGTTACTATGTTCCCCGTTTGGGGCCAGGCGTGTCTCAGCGCCATCTGTTTGCTAATAAAGTCTCTCTCTCTGAGACAGTTACCCGTTTTTCTCTGGCTTTCCTGTGAGCTTGTCGTCGCACTGGAGCAGGCGGAGGGCTCGGGGACTTGGTGGACTGCTCTCTTTGTCGGGCCATTCTTTCCAGAGTTTCTAGCAATGACACCACATCGAGCATAAGAGAGGGTGCAAAAGCCCGCAGCAGATCTCTGAAGGGGTTACAGTGTCATAAGATGCTTATGCAACACCGCAGCCTCGAACTAAAGGCATCAGTGCAGATAAACTCAAAAATAATCTTCATGCATGTGTGTTTATGAGCTCACCAACAGTGAAGTCAGCTTCGATGTCCATGGGAGGTGGGCCGGGAAGTGGTGCGGGCTCAGGCTCGCTGGGCGTGCCCACAGAAACGTCTAAAACAGAGTTGAGCTTCTCGCTGGCGTAGCCTTTACTCAGTGAAAGGGTCCCTGCGTCACAGGAGGCGTCCTCCCAGGTGTTGAGGAAGGTGGCCAGCTCCTCTGTGTCCAAGTCGTCGCTGTAGTTACTGACGTGATCTGCAGGACAACCATCAGAGGAACTGTTAGCACAGCATAAATTTAATAATATCAAAAAACAAGCAAAAATGTTTGTATGGGAAATAAAAATGATGCGGCTGACAAATGATTGTGGTCAACTTGTTTCTGGAGAAAAAACTATATTTATAGAGACTGGAATATTATTATCCTGCTGTTTAACACCATCTTCTGTTGATGCTGTAATATGATGGATCACAGCAGGACGCTCCTGGCTTCGTTATATCTTTTCTCTCACCATCTGTGACCGCTGCGTCCTGCTTTTCAGCCACTTTCTTCACTTTTTCCTCTTTCTGCGTCTCCTGCTCGTCGTTATTCTCGTCGTCTTCGGCCACCATCTCCGCCATGAGGATGAGCTCCGCCTCGTACGGATCAGACGGGATCTTCTGCTTGATCTCCTGGATGGTCTCCACAATGCGCTCAGCGCTGTTCATCGTCACAGGAAGGAACATCGGCACGGGAAGCTGAGGAAGAACGGAAGCAGCAGCTCATGAGCGGGAAGTCGGTAAAGACAGAAAAGCTCCAGATTAACGGCTCCAGTTTTATTTTGAAAAGTGTTCATGAGAGGATACTTTAAAATCAGAGCCCCCCCCCATAGTCTGAACATCCTGTCTGAATCAGGACAGTAAGACTGCAGCTCATGGGTAAGCATGTATGATGTGAGTTGCATGTTTTATATTTATAAGAAATTAAAAACAATTATCCAGGTCCTGAGGTGGATGGCAGTGATAGACGTACAGGCAGCGGCAGGCCCACGGGCTTCGGGGTACACTGGCTGTACATGTTCATCGGTACAGGCAGGTAGACCGGCACAGGAACAGGCAGGATCATCATTTTTGGGAAGATTTCGTCTACGGAGAGAAAGAAGGAAACGTTGGCACAGATTTTAGGTTTCAGGGCAGATCTTTTTAAAGAGCAAACTGTAACTAATAACTGTACAGATCAGTGGCTAATAAAGTAAGAATAAGAAGACAAGCCCTGATACACACATTGCAAAAATATCCACTGATTAGAATTTATTAATAACTGTGGAACACGTGCAGAAACAACCTGCAGGTGGCGTGCTCGTCTATCATATTACTGCAGTTTTTTTAAAAAACGCTGTAAAGCAGAGGAGTCCCTGCAGAAACTGTCTGGGTGCTTCTTTTACCCGTCTGTGCCTCCACGTCGACCGTCTGCGTTTTGCAGGAGACCCCTTTGTTCTGCACCAGCGGCCTGCAGAGCAGAGCCTTGTTCTTCAGTATTTTGGCAGGTGGAGGAGGATGAGTCTTCACCGTTTCAGTCTGAATGCTCATCTGAAGGACAGAAAAATAAAAAAAGATCTATAACAACTCCAAAATTAATAATCCGTAACACTATAGGGACTACTGATCATATGAGGGCATCGAGGACACTGCTTTCACTCAGTTTGTGTGTATTAAAACAAAAATACTAACTTACATGTCCAGAATTCTTTGACTGAAAGTTTGATGCTGTGCCTGCAGAAAAAAAAAACATGAAGCTGCTGATTAAGAGTCCGAAATCTTTTCTTTTTTAATCCCTCGTGTGTGCGTTTGCGTTTGTTTCATACTTTGTTGGGTGCTTCTGTCAGAAGTGTTAGGTTTTCCTTTTGGCGTGCCGGCAAGCGAGATGACGTTGGCGATGATGGGCGTGGCCTCTCCTGCACTGGCTGAAAGCAAAACAACAACTTTAAAATGTCTCAGTAGGAAGTTACGCCAAACTTTCCAAAAATACTCCGAGTGACACATCCTTGATCTTTGTGACGTAAATGCACAACAAACAGCCACAGCTGGTTCTGAAACAGTGGTGTCAAACATGCAGTCCAGGGGCCAGAACCGGCCCGCCAAAGGGTCCAATCAGGCCTGATAGGCTTTGTTCTGCTGCACCAAACTGGGCTGTATGTGACCCACCCAAGCAAAGTGGAAAGTAGTACTTTGATCTACTACAGTTTCTTTTTTTTTTAGGGCTGCGCGGGGGGGGGGTTGCCCCTCCATCATAGGGATAAGATTGTTCTTGCATTGTTTTTTATCAGTGACAATAAAAACGCTATTCGCTAACACGGAGCCACACACACTCACATCCACACCTACAGCCAGATTTACCCAAACGTTCATGTAGAACAGCAGCAGGAAACCCACAGATACGAGAACATGCAAATTCGACACATAAAACGCTCCACCTGGCATGACATTCAAACCAGTGAGGCGACGGTGCTAACCACAAACTCACCACAACTCAAAGCTGACAACACTGATTTAATAAAAATTCAAACAGGGATAAAAACACACCTTTCACGACTTCCCCCTGCGTGGCCACTTTCTCGCAGCAGAACTGCAGCAGACAGCTGAGGTCGCAGAAGTGTTTGACTTCCCCGAGCATGGGGAGGCTCTGCTTTAGCTTCCCTTTCCGCCCGCAGGTGTCGCACTTTGCAACCTGAGTAACAAAAAACAAACAACGTGTTTAGTTGGAGGAGATCAAGATCACACAGATGGCCACTTTAGCGCACCTATGATTTTAATAACTTTACTGAGGTTTGCTTACGTGGCAGAAGAGCATGGTGTACTTGGACCTGCAATCATCGGAGCAGAACTCCTCCGTGGAGCCTCCGTACTGCGCCGTCACCAGCTTCTTGGAGACACAGTGGCAGTAAGAGCAGGAGTGACAGTGTTTCCCCCAGTTTTTACTCAGGTCGTGTCTGAACAGGAGTTTACAGCCTGCAGAGACAGGAAAGCCTTAAATACAGATTTCAGAGCTAACTCGGGTCCTTCCAGCTGCTGCGTCCGCGCCTCCTCACCATCGCTGCAGAAGTAACAGTCTTTGTTGTTGACCCTCTTCACGTCTCTGGTGATCTTCTCGATCATGCAGTACTCGCACACGCTCATCACGTTGTTGGCTTTCTTGAACTCGTGGGAACAGTCCACACTGCACAGAAAAACGATCTTATCCTGCACACACACAGACGGCACAAATCCTGAGAACGCACGACATCTGTTTTTAACGTTTAGCCATTTTCTGTGGTAATGCTGACAGTCTCAGTGATATTCACAATCTTTCCCAGTAAGGACAAAAACATTTCAGGTGCTCATGTGAACTGTTGTGACCTTCAATTAAGAGCCACAGGATCATTGTAGACGTGCCACCGGGCCTGATGTGTAGATGCAAAACTTTCTACTCATCTTAAAGTTGTTTCCATTAAACACTGTAGGTTAAAGCTGCAAAATACACACAAAGTTACCTTAAGCTGGACGAGCTCAGGTTTAAAAGTGATGACACGGGAGCACTGGAGGCAGCTCAGTTTCTGCGACGCTTTGACGCCTTGCTGCGGCTGCGTCGTACTGACGGCCTGGATCTGAGTCGATCCCACCGGCAACTTCGTAAAAACGTTCACCTGCTTCTGTGACTGCTTAAACTTTTCCTACAGCACAGGAAAACACCAGATTTGAGTCTTCAAAAATCCAAAAATCTTTCTTAAGTTTGTCTTTAGATGCTTGTAGATAACTACCTGAAAAGCCATGACACAGGGGAGAGTGCAGAAGTTCCTGATGGAGGTATCTGACATGGCCAGGTGGTAGGACGGTACAGTGTTTTTGCCACAGTTATCACAGTTTATCCGAGCACCTGCGAACACAATAAATGTATCATAAACAACCATTAACGAATAAACAAACGGTCCTACGGCACGAGGTTTAGTCCTCAGCGAGAACGTGCTGTCGAGTACCTGAAGAACTAACAGTTTGGACTTTGAACGCCATCACGCAGCTGCTGCTGCAGAACAGATCCACCGAGTCATCGCTGTTTTTGTTGTCCACCATTTCTGCAAGTAAGTGGGTGGTGCGACACATCGTGCATGGCTGGGTTATCTTGGCCATCTTGGTTTTCTGGAAGTGAATGAATGAATGAATGAATGAATGAATGAATGAATGAGAGGCGTGTCACAAACAGCTTTAACTGTTTTAGTGGCAGGAGGAGGAGGCAGGATCGTTTACTGGTTTTGATTTCCACACGTTACGACACTCGCTGCAGGCATTTATAAAGATCTTGATAATTGTGGGGAAAAAAAAAAAAAATCTTCTATAAAATGAAAAGAGAGTCACAAGAAATACATGCATTCTGCATGAGCACCCTATTGGACTTCAGCATCAAGGTTACATGTGTGGGGCCTGTTTCCGTACCTCTTTGTATTTGGCCAAACACTCCATATTACACACAGTTTTGCTGCCCTCTTCCATCTTCAGCATGAGCGGTTTGTTGTGGCAGTACGAGCCACAGTTGGCGCAGCCCGCCATCGAGAGGTTGTTCACCGTACGGAAACGGTTAAAGCAGGCGTCGCTGCACATCTTATGGACAGAACCGCCCAGGATCACCTCGTGTTTGCTCTGCAGAGACGGCGAAGAGCGGCACAGGTTAAGAGGCTTCGCTCTTCTATAATCACACATTCAATAATGGAGAGAATGGTTAGTTGCAGTCCTGTTCTGTTTGACTTACGACACAGTATCTAGTGCACATGCTGCAGAGTGACTGTGGGGTCACCACTGGAGCTTTTACAGTGATGGCAGCTTTCCTGTAGCTGGAGGCATTTTTCTTGTAATTGAAGGAGGTCAGGCAGTTCTGGCCACAGAATTCCTTCATGAGACCTTTGAGATCCGGAGCCAGGATGACGTCTTGAGGCCGAATTATCAACCTAAAGGAACGAGAGGAAACAAGACCAAGAAGAAATGGCAATAAAATTAGAAGCCTGTCCTCGGGTACTCTGCTCTTTCTTCACACATCAAACTAGAACCCTACTCTCTTCTGCAGGACTCACTTTTGGCAGTTGTGGCAGATCTTAGTGGCTCCCTTGACTTGATACATGGAGAGGCAGGTGGTGGAGCAGAAGAGAGCCGGTGAGCCCTTCCTCTGGAACGCCGTCTGTCCCTTCATCAGGTTCTTCTTACACTGAGCGCAGGACATGAGCAGAGACGACGGGCTGACGATGGGCAGCGTCTGCGTCTCAGAGCCCACAGAGAAGACGGACCCGATCTTCAAGTCCTCCTTTAAACATGAGGAAACACAGAACAGTGGAGGAGGCGGAGGTCAGTAACGTTCAGGGAACACTGGACTCAGGAGGCACCTGAGTCCAGAACCTCCTCCGCAGCTCTGAGCACCTCCCAACTGACCGAGCTCCTCGCCCCATCTGACCCTTCAGAGGAGCTCATTCTTATTCTGATCACTACCCACAGGAGCAAATAGTAAAATGATCTCTCCACGTCACTGAAGACACTGCAACATTCTCCTATTTGTTTCTTTACTGTTCCTTAATATTAAATCAATAATATCCATGTCAGAGACAAAACAGAGTATCGTTACTAAGTCTGCACAGATGCAGACTCAGTGCGTGGGCGCCTGTTCCCGCTCAGTCTTTGCCGTAACTTTTTTTTTATATTACTCCGTGGTGTTTCGAGCTTATTTCAGGTGTTATTTTGTAGCCACTTTAGACTTTTTTGACTTCCTGTTTCTTCACTAAATGAGTTCTAAATATAAAATATTTAATTTTAGTAACTGCTGCTCCATCTCCCCTGCTTTCTGCAACTGGGACCCCACCTGAGTGGTCTAACTCCACAAATCCTGTGTGTGTGTGTGTGTGTGTGTGTGTGTGTGTGTGTGTGTGTGTGTGTGTGTGTGTGTCGTACCCGTGCAGTATTTGGCTCATCTTTCACACTTGCTGAAGACGAACTGGATATCAGAGCGTGTTCATATTCCTCATCCACCGGCTCGTCCTTCACCGTGACCAAAGGAGGTGAAGGAGACAACTTGATACTTTGGGTTGCGCTACGCAGCTTCTCCTAGAACGAGAAAAGAGCAAAAATGTTCACTGACGCACACATGTGTGCTGTATTTTAATGCAAATTTCAGAGCTTATTGCAACATCCTAACCAGATGTTATCCATAAACCTTCCTCATATTAAAGTCGGTACAAAGAGCCTGAAATCCACATCCTGTTTCCATTTACACACTGAAAGAAGTTCTCATACTCACGACATCTAATCTCGGTATTGAAAGCTTGACAACCTTCATGCCGTTCAGCACTGCAGCCGGTGACGAGCTGTCTCTTCCTATAAGAACACGTGAGTAAAAGTGTGAAAAAATAGATGCATGAAAACCTTCATAGCAACAAATCCCTTTGGGGAAGCTTCAGGAAGAACATCCTGTTTAAAACTCCATCAAATCAAACACGCCGAGCGGCTCGTTGTGAATAAGGGAGCATCCGAAAGCAGCTTTGTGTGATTTATGGTTTCCTCAGTTTAATATTTAATCACAGTCACAGTCATTTTTTACTGACTTAGAGACAAAAGCTTCAGAATGTTTGACTTTTAACACACTTCCTTAATCAGGGATTCCCTGCTGGAGGATGGTTACATATGTAACAGTGAGGAAAAGGCTGCGTCACCTTATTTGACCAAAACTTTAAATTTCAATAAACAAAAAAATAAAAAGAAGATTTTGGTCAATAAAATTTGAAAAGATCCTCAATAAAGAGTTTCAGTCAGAATAGTTATTTCATGTAATCCATGCAGGCTCAGTTGGTTTTATAGGATTTTTAATGCAAATTAGTTTTTTCCATTTTTTTTCTTGGAATTTCTTTCCTTGATGTTTGATTTCCAGGTTTTGAGGCTGGAGGTCAGTTTGCTTTTTCTCTGTTTGTTAAAAGATAAATAAATCAGTTAATAAAGTTTCTCTTGTTGCCACGATTTTCCACATGGGGGTTTATTTTTTTGTCTCATTTGTTTTTAGAAAAACACGTTTGCTTCTCGAGCACCGAGGTCGCCCACCTGTACTTCCCGTGGCCTCGGACGATGAAGATGAGCTGGACCGCATTAACTCTGAAGTTGTGGGTTTGACGTCAGTTTCCTCCAGATTCGAGTTGCTGTCCTCTACCACGGAGGCTGTGTGGGAAATTTAACAGGAATCAGTAGGATGTCCACATCTTATTAGAGCTTCAGCCAGTTTTAGCCTATCACAGATAACCCAGTTTCAGAGTATGTTCTCTCATATGTGCTGATATAATGGTTTTTTTTTTTTTTTTAACCTAATGCTCTACAATAAACAACACAATTCAACTTCACATCCATGCATCTACCGAGCAAAGAGCATTTCCTTATACCTGCATTACAAGCGGCAGGTGAACGGCTGCTCTCTGCGTCCTTCGAGTCGTTCTGTTCCTCCACTTTCATCTGAGCCTCCTGCTCCACCTGATCCACTGTACCGATGTCCATCATCTCATCAAGTTCATCGCCCGCTGTCAGAACCTTCAATTTACAGCCTGTGGACGACTCCCACTCTGTGCCGTCTTCCTCCTTAGTGTCACTGCTCATGTTCGTGTTTTCATCAGTGTTTTTTCTTTCCTCCTCCTCCTCCTCACGATCGCAGGTTGCTTCCATGCATGCATCCTCACTCACAGCTGCTCCTGCAGGACTTTCCTCTGAGCCCTCATCCTGCACTGCAACATTTTCTGCCTTCGCCTCAAGCTCTTGGTCAGATTTCACCTCAGGAGCCTCTTTTTCCGACTCTGAGGTGCTAACTGCCTCTCCATCATTAACTGTTACTGGCTCTTCCGACTCTGAGGAGCTAACTGCCTCTCCATCATTAACTGTTACTGGCTCTTCCGACTCTGAGGTGCTAACTGGCTCTCCATCATTAACTGTTACTGGCTCTTCCGACTCTGGGGTGCTAACTGCCTCTCCATCATTAACCATTACTGGCTCCCCCGTCTCTTCTGAGCAGGCGGCCTGTGGCGGAGATCTAGAACCAACAGAGGGGACCGCCTCCGCCTCAGTTTCTTTATGTTGTGCTTCGTCACCTTCGCTTTCTTTTTCAACAGCAGCATCATTATCCTCTTCTCTCTGTTCAGAAAGTTCATGGGAGGATTCATGAATAAGCTCGGTGTCTCCAACATCCACTGACGTCCCCAGCTCTGAAACCGCCTCCACGGCCTCTCCATCTGTGCCCTCCGTTACCTGTAATGGACAACAGACAGTTAGCAGGACGCACAAGCCTCTGCTTTGTGTGCAACAGGAAACTGAAGTAAAGGATTTTTATTGTCATTCCAACACATGAGGTGAAACGCTCAGGCCCCCGTTAGAAGCCGATGAAAACAACAAACAAGTGCAAAATATACAGAAACAAAGAATAAAAAACACATTTAGCCATTTGGTTTAAATAAGAAAGTATTCCAACAACAAGAGCACCGCCTAGCAGGACAAAACACACCCGTTTAACTGTGTTAACCCTGTTTGTTATCACCCAGTTATTGAGCAAACAACGTTCTATTTTAAGTAACAGTGACCCCAGTGGCCCCATATATAATCCCAAACTTGCTTTGGTCATAAGCTATCTAATCATGAAGTTTGGTAGGTCACACGGTTCTCGAGTTACTGAGCGGACACTTCAATGGATGTCACCCACCCACCATCGATGATCACCTAATTGGTCCTGTCTTTCTACAGGTGTATAAAAAGGGTGAGGTGCAAAGACACAAGTAGCTTCTAAAGATGGAAACTGTCCACTGAAAAGTAATTCTGTTAATTAAACATTGGATCATTTTATTCACTTTTTGCATAGAGTATACAGAAAGGTTAGAGACAGGGTGAGTATTTAATGATCAACACAGATCATTGAGGTGTTTGGAAATCAGAATCTTCCTTAAAAGGATCCCAACATTCCGGTCATTCCCGCTGCGCACAGGTTTCAAAATAAACACATAACAGATGCATGTAAAATGTTTGCTTAGCTACGCTGATGTCACTCTGTAATTCGCTCAAGACAGAACATGACTGCACCTAAGAGTTTCCAAACCACTGAAGTGTTTGAAATACGAGCTGCACAAAACCAAAGCCCTTTGAGAAGATAGTCTCACCACTCTGCGGCCACATTTCAACAGGGTAGGCCTTTGTGCAGTTAATTTAAAAAAGGTCACAATGAAGTACAGAATCACCTTTCACTTTAAACTAAAAAAACTGTCTGACTCAGACCCAAAATAAGGTCTTGAACACTCGAAGTTATACTGATACCACCATCTTTGCTGATACTGAATTCTCCTCGTTGATCTCTTCAAACAACTAAAAAATTGAGGAGTTTGAATCATAAGCTGAGGAAGTGATCACGCTGCAAAGATGTGCACAACACATTACTAACATCTCATTTTAGGGACATAAATGCATTACCAACCCTTGATCTGAAGCACTTAAGCACCCTGAACCGCTTTCATGCGTAGCATGATAAAGCTCTGCCTCACTGACTGCGTGGTTTAATTAAATAGCCTTTAAAACTATCGGTGGAGCGAGTCAATGCTCGAGTTTCGTGCAGTTTAAGACTAACTTGCACGACTACATGAGCCCCACTGGTAAACTAAATTCTGCAGCATGCCTGTTCGCAAACTTTAGCGGCCTAACTTTGCAGCGGAGCTACCTTATGCACACACATGCGGCATCGACTGCGTATAGGTTCAATGTACAGGGTCACTTTCTCTGTTTCAGCCATGCAACCTCACCAAAACAGCCGCACCATAACAAGTTAGCTTGTCGTCAGCGTGGCTGCTGCACAGAGGTTTAGCAAACGGCTGTAATATGCTGTTACATTGGAGGTAATGGGTGTTATTACCTCTGTGCAAGCCGCTTCCTTGGAGTCAGCCATGTTTTGTTGATATAATAATTAGCCGACCTGTAAACTGAGAACTATGAGCTCAGCGTTTGCTAAGCTAACGCTAGCCTGCTTGCAGCTCTGCCAGCGGTTAATCTGCCTCCGTGTTTCACTCCGCTCTAATTAACCAGCGCACTGATTAAATAACCGTTCTGTTTAAGTATGCTGGACGCGGCTGTAAGGTTTAAAAAGTCTAATTCACCGCCGCAGCGACGTGCAGAGAATTACCGCGCCGACCTGCACAGGAGTCACTTGATTGGTGGCCACACGCTGATGTCCATCGCCTGTTTCCGTAGCCGCCATGTTGGCTCCCTAATCCCCAGTTATTTGGGTTTAAGAATAAAATGCGTTTAAGCACTTGTAGATGGACTCTAAAACAGCAAAACGCCTCAAATGCATCCCCCACTACATCATCCGTCCAGTCTAATAGACCGTTTCTTTTTCTTCTTCGTTCAAGACTTACGACTGCACGCCATGTTTGACATTGCTTTTGCGCCCCCTGCCGGTACCAAAAGGGATCGTCTGCTAAAAAGTGATTTCCGGTATTTGCCAAAACATGATTGGTAAAAATTTAAACTGCTCAGAATGAGTTGTTGGCCTAAAATCTGTGAAACATATCTGAATTATATCAGACAGAAAATATTCCTGTCACAAGGTAGAAGCTGCAATCAGTTTTTGGGTAAATGACTTATAGATGTCCTTTATTTATTCAGGCGAATAGTGTCATAGACATTAAAAGTGTATTTTTAAAGTGAAATTTGATCAAAATGGCAGCAGAAATATATAGCATAACAGTTCTATAAAAATACTTTAAATGCCCACAAATGACTGGATTTGATGAACCACATCACATCAGCCATCTGCTAAAAACTGAGTGCAAGTGTGATCTTCTGTTGATGTATTATGTGAGACCCAGAGTATGGTTGGACACATGAAGATACTTTAAGAGATACTGGGCACCCCCCCACCCCCTTTTGTTTATTTTATGTTATAATTAGTGCTAATTGTTAAAGTGTTCATTTATCCTCACACTGACATACATTATGCTCCAACTGTAATATTTTAGTAGGTTAATTATGATTCCAAAGACTAGAACTCACACAGGCACTGGGTGGGCCAGCTTGGGGGGTCCATTGAGTAAATTACAGAGTCCTGTGTCATTTAGTGCACGAACGGCCCACAGAGTGCAGCCCCCCCATCCACACACACACACACACACACCCCACCCCACACACACACACACATACACACACAAACACACTTACACTGAAATGAAGTGCTTGTGTTTCTGTAACGCAAACGACAAGTAAAGTGGAGCTATTATAAACTCATGCATGCCTGGAAGTGTCTCCTGTCCAAGTGTGCAACAGTTACTGTGTACAGGATCAAACTAAACAACATGGAAGACAGTGTGCAGATCAGTGATTTATCTGACCTTTCTCACAAAAATTCCCTGAGTGGAAGTGAAAGTGACTGTGTGATTTGGTCGATTTAACGGACAATGAACTGGAAAACCGTGAAGGTCCGCCCCGGGGCGTGGGGATACATGTTTGAACCCAGCTATGGCGAGGAAAGCAGCAACAGCTCCTGTAGCAGTTCAAGTTCTGAGGAAGATCTCGGTGTGAGTGAAGAACAGCAGAAAGATGACACATTATTGACCAAGTGGGCGCACAAGATGCACGCTACTGTTTCATAACCTTTTTACCTCGGCCACCGATTGGTGGAGGGAGCGTGTGTTTTCACCCCTGTTTGTTTGTTTGTTTGATTGTTTGCAATATAATCCAAAAAGTTTTAAACCAAAATTGAAGAAACTTTGTGGAAATATTCTAGAAGTTCTTCATTTCATCATACCATATGCAACAGGCAGGAGACTGATTCAGAAAATTGGAGCAATCACAGTGTACTGTAGCACCACTCTACAGCAGCACTCGAATCCAAAAGTGGCCAATGGCATGCTGCTCCTGGACTGCGGCATATATCGACGCTGCAACAGCCAGGCGGTCCATACGGTAGCCTAAGCCTGTGCATGTTTGGGGATGGGCCTCATTAGATACAACCTCTCTGCTAACACTTTGTTTGTTCACAGGATACAATTATTTGTGTCATTCTGCATGCACGCACATCTGCATGAGGGGACACTAAAAGATCTTTAAACACTGCACTTAAGTGTCAGTCAGAGCACCTTCTTATGTATTAAAGTCTAATGTGAATGAAGCACAGATTATGTGGCCACTGTTACATTTCTTAACATTTAATAATGCAGCAGTGTTGTCACACACACACACACACACACACGGCTCTCATTGTCCTTCATTGATCAATAGGAAGCCTTGTAAGCAGCTTGCAGTTTGCTGATGATATAGATCTCATTAATGGCTGAGAAAGTGATCACAAAAAGCAGATACTATCACTCGATAGCACCAGCAGAAGGTGTGGAGATGTGGAGGTCAGCCTCACGATTCATACTGATGCAGCAGCTTATAGCTGGGTTAGCCTTTGATAGCAGGCTTATCTGGAAACTAAGCAGGGCTGATTAATCAAATACCGATAAAGGGCTGAGCCATGAACATGTCCAAGTACACCTCTACAATAATTTAAATGTAGGTTACCCTTTAATTCATGGCTACAGCTCTTGAGCTGCCTGAGGACTAAGACTGAAAGGTTGAAGAAGAGTTTTTACCCACAAGCCCTAACTGGACTATTATTGCACAATGTAAATATTATAATATTCTATAATTCCATGTAAACTGTGTATAGTTATAGTATATAGTGTATAGTGTGAATTACTTATTTATATGTGTGTGTATATATGGTTGCAGGTACATTTCACTGAACATTGTACTGTGTATAACTGAGCATGTGACAAATAAACACTATCTTATCTTATCTTTTAATAATGTGGTTGAAGTGTTTAGAGTATAACTGAGCCCTTTATCTGGCTAACCAAGCTAAAATCTAGATGAATGCAGGCCTGAAGCTTCATAATCAGACATTTCACAAGCATGTCACCAAGCTAACAGGAGGACCAGAGCAGTTTAATGTTTTATATATAAAGTTTTTGAACTACTTTGATTTTTAACAACACATTTATGGCATGACTGTCAGTCTGCTGCTGCTGCCTCACCCTCTTGCTCTGGCGCTTCAGTGCAACTATATCCCGAGCAGCACCGCAAGGCGATGGGGGTGATGGGGGTGATGGGGTTGCTGCCAGCTCAACGTCGTTTGGAATGTCCACAAGAACCCACTCAACAGCCGGCGAGGACAGAGGAGGGCTGGGGCAGTGGATGAGCGTGGGCACAGCGGAGGGCATCAGGCTGGAGTGGCCGATGTCAGCGGGGCAGGCGTATGCACGGGGCTCAAAGTGCACTGAGCAGACGTACTTATGCAAAACTTTCTTCAGGGTCAGATCAGCTCTGCAGACATTAGCGATCCACTTCAGGCACCTAAAAAAAAACATGTCAAACCTCCCAAAACTGCATAATTGAATAATTGTGAACTATACATTGTAACTACACGTATCACCCGACAAAACCACACAAAGTGTTACAAGTATTGACTGTGTGGATGTGCTGATTCAGGAAATACTCAGATAGGAACATGAATTCTGATATTGTACCCAATTGGATCTCTACACACACACACTCCTCATTCACACACTGATTTCTGATAACAAAACAACCACAAAACACCAAGAGCACAGGGTCATTTAAACACCAGACTGTAAATGACATTTGTTGAATAATGTAAAGCAAATATCAGATGGAGGGAAAATAGGCCTTCTCATGAATGGAAATATAATTAAAAACACTGAATGTGTCATAATTCATCACTTCATGAGGAGACACCCTCCTCCAAACCACAACACTTGCAACAATCTGTCTCAGGGAGTAAGTAACCTCTTTCAAAGAGCGCTCTCTTTGACACAGCGAGTCACTCAGTCACTCACTGTGCAGAGAAGCTGGTCTCATTCAGACTCACTGAGCACAGTTTGCTGACCCATTGATCACATTTGGGGTGGCTGTAGCTCAGTAGGTAGAGCAGGTCACCTACTGATCAGAAGGTCAGGGGTTCGATTCCTGGCTACTCCAAGCTACATGCCAATGTATCCTTGGGCAAGATACTTAACCCCAAGTTGCTCTCCGACCGTTCCGTCGGAGTGTGAATGTGTGTGAATGTTATATAATTAAAAAGCACTTAGCTTAGTTAACATGGAAGTGCTTGTATGAATGGGTGTGCATGGGTAAATGTAAAAAACGTGTTGTTTGAGTGCTCTGACTGAGTAGAAAAGCGCTATATAAGAACTAGTCCATTTACCATGTGTTACTGTCACCAAGTCTGCGGCGGCTGATCGCACATTTAACAAAAACAATTTAAGATACATGCACGCTTAATTTAATGTTTGATCTTAACACTGACTCAGTTTCATCGTGTTTTCTTGAAGCAGTTTATTAAAGCCTGGACTGTTACAGCCGCTGTTGAGCCAAAAAGTGATTTCCTATGTTTCTGTGTATTTTCTATGTGTAATACCTTTGCTTATATTAGTAAACAGAGTGCAGTCAACATGATTTATGAATAGCTTAGATATAAAATGAAGAAACTTATGACTGTTATTGTACCTACATCAGTGCTTTTTTGGACACTTCAAATATCTTTATAGAACTGTGATGTTATATTTGTTGTAATTTTTGCTGCCCTTTTGGACATTGATTAGCTGTAAGTTCATCATTTGTTGGGCTGTTAATGTGGTTTAGGTATCAAATTTTATCTTATCTGTGCTCTATCTACACGGGCTTCAGATATAACTGGAAAGAATAAAATAAGAGTGTGTACTCACATGTCTCTGTCTTTCTCTGGGTGAGGAAAACGATGAAAACGGACATTTAAGCCGGTCCTTGGATCCACATCCCTTGCACTCCGGTTGCTGCAGTTAATGGCGCTGCAGTAGCGCTTGTTGGAGCGATTATCTTGCCTGGCTGGCTTTGATTTTTCCATTTTCACCCAGATTGAACCACAGAACTCAGTCTATCAGAACAACGCCACCTCCGGGAGCAAACCAAGATGGCGGGGCTTCAGGAAATGATGTCACTCAAGGCCACCTGAAGCTGCGTGTGTTCTGTGCACTGACCGAGGCTTCTCGATATGCGGATTTGTGTACTTGTGATATGTCATCAGTCGCAGCCCAATTACTGTTCCGATTCAAAGTACTCATCAAGGCAATATGCTGAAAAGGCCCGGATGTGTTCTCGCTCCGCCCCTTCTATCGAGGGTGCGCTTGGTGCCGCTTGCACTGTTCGGTGCAGACACGCATCCCAGAATGCATTTCGAACGGAGGAGCGCAGCTGAAGCTGAGAGTAAAGTTTTAAATGTGACTGTTTCTGTGACACAAAATAAAGTTTTACGAAATTTTTAGACGAGAGTGTGGATGTGTGAACTTCAAATATCTGCTTGATTTATTAAGACGCGTAATCGCAAAAGCGCTCCGATGTTTTCGGAGGTGTCCGTTCCCGCTGGTGACCGGGCGGCCGGGGCTCGCTGCACAAGGAGAGATCGCTTGACTCCCGGCACAGCGTTTTCAAAGCCCCGCTGGCTCTCTCCGCTGAGTGGAAGTTAAACACAGAAGGAATTCACTCAGATGATCGGCTGATGTTTGCTTCATAAATTGTTCCTGAAATCGGTCTGACTGAGAATAAAATTAAGCTTCATAACGGGACCGTTTAATTAAACACTGATATGTCTGCGCAGAGCTGTCAGGATCTTTGGAAATGAATGATGCGCTCGTCTTTATTCCCTCGTGTAGAAATGTGTTACACTTGTTTCAACAGCTCATTTTAAATTACGGCTGACATTAAAAATATTTTAATCCAGGGAGGAAAGGGAGAGACGTGTCTGAACATTTAATTTCCCTGCTGTGGTTGGTAGCCTACTACTACTGCTACTACAGTACTACTACCACTACTACTACTTCCTTCTTGTTTCTTCTTCCTTTTTTAAAAAAAAATTCCAACAAACCTGGTAATGATTTTTTTTCCATTGGGCTGTCCTTGTTTAAACAGCTTATATGAAACTAGACAGTAAAAATTTGAGTGTTTTTGTAGTTTCAAAAGTCAGACCTACATCAGCAGCATCCACCCTGATGAACGGCAGATGGATTATTGAAGTACTGAACTGCTTTTTTTCCTGTGTCCTTATGAGGAAGTTTTTTTTTTTTTTTGGCTACTTAACCACAACTCTTGAATCATACACTCACCAACCACTTTGGCCCAAAGTGTGCCAAGAAAATGCCCCCACCCCCCACCCCATTACACAACCACCACTAGCCTGTACTGCTGATACGAGGCAGGATGGATCCGTCATGCCTTCGTGCTTTTTACACCAAAGTCTGATTCTTCCACCCAACTCATCAGAGCGGGCAACGTTTTCCTAATTTCCTGTTCTCCAGTTTTGGTGAATCCATGTGAGCCGTAGGCTCAGTTTCCTTTGTGCTGGTGTGATCTTCTGCTGCTGGCATCAATAAGGCATTTTTTGCACAGAGAACTGGCCCTTTACTGGATTGTTTCTTTTTAGCACCATTCCCTGTAAACCCAGAGGTGGTTGTGTGGGGAAATCCCACCAGATCAGCAGCCTCTGAAATACTCAGGCCAGCCTGTCTGTCACCATCAACCACGCCACGTTCAGAGTCACTTAAATCCCCTTTTTCCTCATTCTGACGCTCAGTTTGAACTTCAGCTTCATCTCGATCACTTTTACATACTTAAATGCATCGTTGCTCCCATATGATTGGCTGATTAGATATTTGCACTAACAAGCAGTTGAACAGGTGTGCCTAATGAAGTGGCCGGTGAGTGTGCTTCACCATGTTGAATTTCTGTGGGTTTGCAGGTGGTGGTGCTCGAGGCAAGAGACAGAATAGGTGGGTGGGTGTGGGACGATGCTTCTACGGGTGTCACCGTGGGGCGAGGAGCTCAAATTGTCAACGGGTGTGTAAACAAGAAGCCCCATCTACCTGCAGTTTAAATCTTCTGTTTGTGAGGGACAGCCAATCAGAAGGAAGCTGGCCTAAAGTGAGAGGCAGCTTGTTTTAGACAGAAGATGAACTGAGGAGCTGCACCAGCTCCTGGTATAACATAAATGAGGATTATTTTGAGCTGACAATTATGCAGATCTGTTTTTCTAGAGGCCAAACATAATTATGTGGAGCTGGAAAGTAGCTTATTAGGTCCTTAAAAACACACTGTAATAAAGAGCAGCCTCCAGTGTGCTGTGTATCTCAGTAATTCAACAGAACATTGGCTGCAGGAAGCTGCATGCACCATTCTTGGTTCTCTCGTAGCCTCGTGCTGTTTGTTCAGCTGAAAGAAGCCTTGACATTCAGTCTCTCCGTCATGAGTCCGAGGTTCAGGCTGCTGTAAAGAGTGTTTATGCAGTCAGTGGTTTGTTTGGAGCTGCCCTCGCCCCCACACCCCCTCCCTGACTCTGCACACTGAGATCTTTGTTATCAAGCAGTGCATTAGGACAGGAAGTACAACGGGCCCTCGGTCACAGCAGCTGGACAAGCAGATAAGATGCTAAAGAGCTTTGCTGTCCCCACTCAGCCAATGGAAACTCACAGGAGAATTTGAGAAAGCCAATCAAAGTCGCCACAAAACACCAAGTCATTATATATTCAACATAGAGCAACAAAAAAGTCACAATGCATCTTTTTCTGAAACTGCTTTTTACTCAAACTGTCCTAAAAACGAGCTGCAGTTACCTGTAGGGAGGCCGGCAGCTTCACGCACACTCATATCTTTGTGCTCATCTTTGTTTTTGGAACCTTAAATCACAAGTTTCATAAATCCAAAGCAGCATCAACAAAAACTGATGCAGTTTATAAGGTCTATTTAAGTCACTAATAGCAACAAGTTTTCCATCGGGGTTGCCAAATTGTGAGCAATCATCCTCCAGAATTACATTTTTAATATCTTTTGGTATCATGAATTAGCTGCGGTACATCTGGACCAGTGGGATCACTACATAAGTAGTTATATATTTTAATAACAGACACTTTTGGCTGCTCGCTCTGCAGGGCTGACTTTGCAGAGTTTTGCATCAGATGTCCTTCGTGCCTCCGGCTGGTATCAAAGCAGTGACCTTTTGCTTGTAAAGCACATGTGTAAACCACTACCCCATGGAGGCATGATAATAATAATTTTAGTACGGAGAAAGGATATTGGTCCTTTCACCTGACATCTTTAAAGAAAAAGGGAGAAAAGTCCATGACTGCTCTGGAGTTTGGAGCCAAAATGTGATTTTTGATGTTTTCATTTACAAAAAAAGGTCTCATTAAACACTCAGAGGACACAGGCTCGTTACTGACACTGGAGATTAATAACCCATCGCTATGCTGCTTATCAAGTTTGAATCTCAGTGACCTTGACCTCAAGGTAAAGGTCAAAGGAAAATTATGGGCATGGACAACAAGACCTGTGTGTTATTTCTGTGATTCAGTGTTTCAGAGTGACAACAAATCAGCTAAAACCTGCCGGGGGCGGGGTTTGTTGTGGGCACCACTTGGTTCATTTGTTACCTGTTAATTGTTAGTTATTAATCTCTCTCTCTCCCCCCTCAGCAGATGACCCCCCCTCCCTGAACCTGGTTCTGCTGGAGGTTTCTTCCTGTTAAAGGGAGTTTTTCCTTCCCACTGTCACCAAGTGCTGCTCATAGGGGTCATTTTGACTGTTGGGTTTTCTCTGTATTATTGTAGGGTCTTTACCTACAGTATAAAGCACCCTGAGGCGACTGTTTGTTATGATTTGATGCTAAATAAATAAAATTGAATTGAAAAGAAAACTGATATTTTGATTGGATTTCTTTATTATTTATTTGTAAAATAAAAAAAAAATTCCATCTTCTTGCTTTGGTTATTTTGAAATTTTAAGCTATTAAAACTCACTTTTTCAAACTTCAAACTACATCCAGCAACTGGGTCCTGGTCTCTCTACTCTACACATATAAAACACATTAATGCGCTCTTACACAGAGTTTAGATTTATGGATTCACAGCACAATAAAGAAAATAAAATGCCGTTACAATAACAGTGTAAACAGCTTGCATTAAACCAGCGTCTTTGGTCCCGTCAGTCTCTGGATGATCCGGTGCTGGTGGCGTCTGGGTTTGGACGTGTTGGCGGCCCTCTGTCCTGACCCGTGGCCCTGACTGGAGCTCTGACCAGGTCACCTTCACTCCTGCGGGACCCTGAGCGCCTGTGCTCTCTACTGCAATCACGTGCCCGATGAAATGCTGAAACACAGCAGAGCAGCACATCAAGACAATGGTCAGTCACTCGCCTTGATTTTTAACATTTCAGAGCAAATCTTTATCCACCTGAACTTTTTACAGAGCATCTTCTAAATGGCAAAACATTTCCAAATAGAAGTGAAGTGAGATCTGCAGATATGTAGGAGGGTGACTGGCAAACATCACGAAAGGTTTCATCATTTGTCAGAAAGTCCGACTGAACCAACACACACTGGAGGTTTGAGCTCGTCTGACTAAAACACTTTGAGTCTTCTGTGGATAAAAGTCATAGAAATGAAATAAAGCAGTGTTTTAATGGGAGACCTCTGCAGGATGAAGAGCAGCGCCCTCGTCCTTTGGTTTAGCTCTGGATGATTCAGCGTCCTTTTCCCTCTGTGCTTTTACTTCCTGCATTCAAAGATCATAACAAAAATATACTCTCGCAACTTATGATGAGAATGCAGATATTATTGTTAATAATAGGGGGAATTCATGGTTGGAGTTAAAATATTTCAACCTTTAAGGTCTCATAGTTGGAAGTCCTGGAAACGTAATCTTCCCATGATTTGGCAATGAACTCCTTTTGCTTCCAGCGAGACTTCATCTGGGATTAAAAAAAGACACAAAATCATTATTAAAACAAAGATGTCCCAAAGGAAAACATATATTAAAATAAACTAAAGAAATGAATAGATCTGAAAACCTGGACTGATTTGTTATGCATGTGGAAATAAATCTGATCTGTACAGAAGTTCATGAAGGAAAAAAGAATGTGATGTGTGTGGCATAAAAGGTGGAAGTTTCAGGTGAGGCGTTTCCACTGTTTTACTCTCAGCACCTCTGTGTATGTGAGCTCCTCCTCGCTGACGTCCTCCTCCTGATGCTCCAGGATGCTGTTTTGTTCCTCCATGAGCCTCCTTGCGGTGTCCTCTGCAGTCTTACAGATGTTGCTCAGAGCCTCCCGGTCGGGGCTAACTGGCCTCACGCCGTCCACACTCAGTTCCCTGCTGATCTCGGCCCACACCTCACCGACCTGCAGCACCGTGACAGACAGATACCTCAGTGTTATCTGGGTTTATGTACAACTCGACTCAAGGACTTTTCTTCACAGTGCTGGGAAAAAGTCCTCACTCCCTTCCTGATTTCTTAGCTTTTTTGCATCTTTGCCACACTTGAATGTTTCAGATCATCAAACTAATTATAATATTAGACAAATAGAAAATGCAGTCCAGACCTACTTGGCCCTGTGTGGGAAAGTAATTGTCCTCTCGGATGGTGATGCTTCTTTTGGTAAACCTGCTGTCAAAAAGTAAAGAAAAAACACCCTAAATATGTTTAGAACTACTAGGGCTGGGGAATATGGACCAAAATAATATCTCAATATTTTTTTACCTGAATGGTGATATATGAGCTTTATCTTGATATTTTTTCTTCCCAAAGGTACAAACAAAAAGGCACTTCTGAGTCAAAGCTAATGTACCAAATGTCACAAAGACACTTTTATTAACATTCAGCTGTAGATGTACATGAGAAATTGCTCAAAAATAAACCACTGGCATATTTAAATAATAATGCTCCTAAAATAAATAAATGCTTTTTTCTTTCCTAAGACTCGCAGCTGTGCTATTAAAATGTAAAAAGAAAAGATCCAGAGCAAAAACAGCAAACGGCTGACTGATTCTTTAAAAAGCCAGTCTGCAGTGAAGCAGACTTCACCAAAGGGCTTCTTCCTGTGTAAGAGAACAACCCAGATAGCAAAATGTTCTGTGTTTGTTCACGGATGCCGCCCGGATAGCTCTCTGTGGCTTGTCGTCAGCTGATGACAACAGCTGTTTATAAGCTAACATTATGCCAGCTAACTTTAGACTCCAGTGTCCTAAAATCCCACTTTCTCTGCGATTTTCTGATCACATTATCACTTCGTATGAGTTTATTCTAAGTGTTGCAGGTCAGTGATGATGGATCCACTTCAAAGACAGGTTCACTAACAGCAGTATAAACACCAGGGCTCACTGACGGAGGTCAGGATATCCTCAGCAGCTCACCTCAGTATCACTGACACTCCTTTAACAGTTTTCCAGCCTCCTCCAGAGTAACGTGGAAGTTTCTCACTGGCACACTGACAGCTGCTTACACTCTGCCTTTTTATTTAAAGTTAAAGAGTAAAAGTGGGCTTGTATTAATAGATTAATAACTCTGCTGTGGCTGTCAGAGCCATCATCTATCAGTGAAGCTGATCTTAGATCAGATTATACATGTTTACATTAAAGCAAAGCTGATGTTTCTGTCTGGAAACCTTCTAAAACATTTTGTATCCAGTAAAGCAGAAATAATGAAATCCTCAATAAAAAGTGAGCTTGTTGCAGCCCATCAGTGTGATGTTCACTGAACAATGACTTCAGAAAGGAAATGGTCATAAACTGTGGCAACACTTTAACAACAGTTCAGACATTCAGACATCAGTTTTAGGCAATTAAGCTCAAAATCATTATTTACATGAACCAAACTAAGGAAAGCAGTCAGACCGTCTTCAGTTCATGTTTGGAGTTATAAAACATCCTCATACATCCACCCACCCCACAGAAAGAGTGTAAATGTGTGGGAACCACTGAGAACTGAGTTTGACTCACCGAGTAAGAAACTGCTTCACCTTCTGTTTGCATCTCTGGACTTGAATCTCTGCTTCATCTGTGAGTCCAGTTTTTAGGAAATGTCACAGTGTCACATGTCTAATAAAAAGCTCTGGCTCCATAAAGTCCTCCATCCAAATCTGTGTGTCTGTGGAGCAGCAGTAACAGCATCTTCTTGCACAGGGTCAGCAGCACACCTCCATCTGTCTGCCGCAGGCTTTAGGATGTGTTCAGGGGCAGCCTGGGAAACACGACTCTGCATCTGTGATCAGACAAGCAGCAACACTTCAATGAACTTCCTTTGAACATATCAGTTTACAGTGTTGGTGTCAGCAGCAGCCTTAAAGCATGAAGTCTGTCTGATACAGGGCTGCAACTGTCAGTTCTTTTATTATTTCAGTTATTCAAAGAATTGTTGCAGCCCTCGTCTAATTATAAGAATAGGTAAAAATGCCTGAAACCTTCCACCCATGCATCAATATAATAATTAAAAACGTGCTTACTTAATAATTTGCTACAAAAGGATCTTTGTGTTTGAGGTCTTATTAGAGGTCAGTAAAATGTGGAACCACTGAACTTGATAATCCTGCACTGCTGTGAAAACCCTGCAAAGCTCTCGCAGCTAAAAGTTGATTTTTTCCTCCATAATAACAAGTGTAATGTAAAAATGAGTCAGTCACCATAAAGCGCTGTGTGGAAGGCAGGAACTGGATCCTAATGCAGACTCCTGAGACAAGACTGAACTTAGAAACATGCAGAAACATACATTTATCACCACAGTAACAGCATTACAAACAGCTGTAAACACTCATAAAAACATTAGAAATACAGATGTTGGTTTGCTGCTGCACCCTAACATACTTGGATCATTTAACATTTATAATTATCAGATTAAGTGCATGTTTAAATGTGTGAGTGAAACACATTAACTTACAGAACTTTGTAGAAAGGCGCTTCATGAAGTTCAGTCCATTTACTTGGATTAGTTTACAGCGCAGATCTGCCACATCCACTATGGCGGACGCGCTGACGTGTCACAGCAACGGGCCGCCCCGCTCAATGCGGCGTCTGCGTATGTATGTCTATGAATATAAACACAAGAGGAAAGGAGAGGAAACTAAGAATTAAAGAGAGACAGCAGAACTGAAAGAGCAGAACAGAAACAGTCAGTTTGGTGACAGCGTTGCTCTGTGGCTGCAGGCTCTTTTAAACATGACTCACAGCAGGAACAGCTTCCACACATCCAGCTGATTTTTCCCACATTCTTCCTGCTTTACCTGATCTTCCTCCAACATCTTCACAGAAAGGGAGCCAGGATGGAGGAAATCTATAGTGGAGAGCAGAGAGGGAGAAAAAACTTCAATCAGTATCATATAATACCTACAGTAATACATAAGTAATGTGTTATATTACATACGCACAAGTGTGTTCAGATTGTATTGACCTTAATTAGGCAGCGTGCAGAGATGAGACCCCCTGAATAAGATCAGCAGTGAGCTGCAGGCTGCAACACAGCATAGAATATGAATAAAGATGATTCACCTGAAAGAAACCGATGACATTCTTTGTCCTAAAGTCCGTTCAGATCAACATCCAGGTTCTGCTCCATTGTTGTTCTTTAACTCTGGGAAATAACAGGATATATGTGTACAGACAGGATCAGCAACAAGGAAGCAAAAGCTGGATCATGGATGAGCTCAAGGTCAGTTAATATGAGGAGCTGCTGAATTTAAGTCAAATAAATTTCATTTTATGATCTTTTGCAGATCATACCTCAGTCTTTGCCTTCATCAAACATGTCCCAGTGTGATAAAGCATTCAGAAGATGACTTATATGCCCCCCCCCCCTCTCTATCTAGCTACATGACAGATGCTCCCAGATTAGCTGTGCTAGCTTAACTTTACCTGCAGTCAGTCCTGGAAAGGGTCAATAAAATCATTCATGTTCTTGGCCCGGTATGACAAACTACCGAGACACCCACCTAAACTGCCCCTGTGAAATAAATCTCTGAGGGGTTTTTTGAACTTTTAAACTCAGAGCTTCCATCTATGTTAGCTAATATGACGGTAGCTAATGTGCTATATAAGCTAACTCCACCGGCACAATCTCAAATTTCTCAATAAAAGCAACAAATAAAGCAGTTATTTTCATGATCTCCTACCAGGACAAGTTTACTGAACAGGTAACGCTACGAATGAAGCACATTTAACAGAAGAGTTTACAGTTCTTACCGTAGAGAAGCGCTGCCGTCCACTCCCTGCTTTCTGTGTGAGAGCCGCTGTCCGTAGGCGGGCCGGGTCCTCTCCGGAGGGCCAGAACTGAGGAACAGCCTGGGCGGATCGGCTGACTTGAGGGCGGGTCCGCCCCGAAATGCTTTGCTATCTGGGAAAACATGTAAACAGACTGAATGAACAAACTTCCATCCTTCAGTCAGCAGGATTTCAGCCAGCTCAGTAAATCCAGAATCCTATCCACCAGCTGCATCGGGAGGACACGAACAGACCCACTTCCAATATTATAAGGTCACGTGACTTACGGTACAAACCAACAGTCAGGTACTCTTGGGGGTCCGGGCGATGCTAAAGCGCACGAACGGGCGCAGTAGAAGGCGGTATGTACACAAAACACAGTGATAGCGGAGGATTTCAGGTTAACAAAAAACTCTCCAAAAGTCCCCGACATCACCGGGAATACTCGCTAAATTTTTTCGCTAGTCGCTTCTTGTAAAAAAAATAAAAGTCTCTAGCGGGCTCTGAAAATCCGCTAAATCTAGCAACAAATTCGCTAAGTTGGCAACAGTGCTGACAGGCAGGAAGTCAAGCGTAAGGTGGGTGGGGCTCCATTCTCTTTTTTTTTTTTTTTTTTTTTTATAAAGCCTGTCATGTCTGGCACTGTTTGCAAGCAGAATTGTGCTCTGAATACATTGTTGTGCCAAACATATTTATTCTTCCAAGATAAGCTCTATAGTCTCTATAAGCTTTTCTTGTTAATGTTTTGTGTTTTTGTTGTTTGTTTGTTTTATTTCATTTTATTTATTTATTTATTTGTGTACATATACATTTAATTCCAGTTGACAGGCTGAGGGGAAAAAAAAAAAAAAGGAGAGAGAAAGAGGAGAAAACAGAAAAAAGAGGACAGAGCACCACTATACTAACCAAAACAATTCAAATGCTGCAACTGCAAAAAAAAAACAGAAAAAAGACAACATACCAAAACAGAACAAGCAATACCTGGAAAAAAAACTATGTGGAAAAGGCACAACAAAATGAAGCATGGTTGTATAAGAACAACAATTTTGTTATGCTGTGATTGCGTTAGTCTCTGTGTCATGGAATGCACTTACCAACGAGGGCAGAAAGCCGCCGCTCCGCCCACAAGGAGCCAGAGGCAGGCAGAGAAGGACCCAGGAAATCCGAGCCATCCACAGCCCATCAAGAGCCATGAAAACTCGCGGCCGCACATTCCAGCGACAACCGCATACCCACCCCAGCAGAGGGAAGAGGGAGGTCCTAGATGGAGCCCCCCCAGTCGAGGGGCAAGGGCCCAAGGGAATTCGAGGCATCAGGAAACCGGCCCCCCCAGAGGCCAGCCCCCCGTGCAGGCCGGCGGCCCAAGCCGCCCCGGCCACAGCCCCCAGGAGAGCAGGTCGACACCCACGCCAGAACATCCAGGAACCCCAAGGCATCCACACCCCGGGGAAGCGGGGGACGCAGGAGCAACCACCGAGAAGCAGCCGGGAGGCAAGGCACAAGAAGGCCCAGATTCAGGTCCAGCCATGCACACACATATGCACACACACTCACCCACATATGCTCATGCGCACACACACTCACCCACACATGCTCATGCGCACACACGCACTCACCCACACATGCTCATGCGCACACACACACACACCCACACATGCTCGTGCGCACACACACACACACACACACCACACACAACCCTACCCACACGCATTTACCCACCCAAATACACCCACGAGGACTGTGACAAATGCACATTCATCCACATCTATCCACCCTCTGAGGCCAGGGCAAGTAGACACCCCACCCGGGCCAACAGCGACCCCACGATGCTGCCAGCCCGGCACCCGAAGCACCACCCAACTCCCACCCCGGGCGAGGTACAGGAAATCCGGGTGTGGGATGGCCCGCCCCACCCCACCCCCCACCCAAATTATAAATGTTGAAGTGTATGGCCTCATGTTTGTGAATGCATGAAGTGTCTAAGATGCAGTTAAAATTGAGGGGACAGCTGTGCCTCAAGCATCCATCGGTGCTTGACCACACCACCCCCTCAAAGCCCTTAATGTCTAAAGTGCCATTAAAATTGGGGGGCTGACGGTAGACTGGACCAGAGCGAGGCCATCATAGTGGCCCCCTCTCATCATCCCTATGCCTGCCCCCCAAGGTCCTATGTGTATCAGAGTGTATTGTCACTTGTAATGTCTGTAATGCAATTAAAATGGAGAGGCAAGTGTGGTTCCGCACGTGGCCTCTCCACACGACATGAAGTTTGTATATGTGTGTATATGTGTGTATATGTGCGCGCGCGCGTGTGTGTGTGTGTGTGTGTGTGTGTGTGTGTGTGTGTGTGTGGGGGGGGGGCCTGGAGTAAGAGCCAACTGTCCGCTGGCTCAATAGGCACCCCGATTCCCCACACCCCAGCACAGGGCAGGCGCAGGTGGACCCGGGGCCCCGGTGACAGCACCATGGAGCACCGCAGTGCCCGAGATCGGCACCACAGCCCCCGCCACAGAGGGCAGCATGCTCCACTCCAGATACTCATTCACTCAACGAGGGACACAAACAAGAGACAAGACAAACTGGCCTGAATTGGGAAAACGGTGCCCCGTACACCCCAGCCACTCCACGACGGCCACCCCCCCACCACCCCACGATGCAGGCACCCCAGAGCCCCAGAAGCGCGGACCGAACATCCCGACGCAGGCCGGGCCAACCCGCCCCACCCGGTGGCGCGCCGGGACAGCAGAGACCCCCCCCAGCGCCAGGGTGGACCCACCGGCAGCCGGCGCGCTCCCAGAGCCCCAGGCCCCAGACCCCAAGCCCCAAGCCCACAGAGAAGACCGGTCAATCCGGCCAAGGCCAGCAGCCATCACCCCAAGCACCCCGGCCACACCCCAAGACCGTAAGGCAGCACCCACCCAAGACCCCCACCACCATCAACCAGGACAAGCACACGGACGCCACAAGAAGGCAGCCACAAGATTCCAGTCCCAGGGGCTATCGGACACACACGGGCCCCGGGAGTCCGCCCCAGACCGCCCACAAAGCACACCAGGAGCAGAGCCCTCAGCCAACCACCTGCTAAGTAATGGAGTTGATCAGTGGGAACCAGAGAGATTCAAATTCATCCAATTGGTTTTTAGCAGAAGCAGACATTCTCTCTAAGCTAACATGATCTAATAGTAGATTTCTGTATTGAGTAATACACAGTTTATTTTTTAATTTCCAGTTCATGAGGAAAGTTTTTTTAGCAATGCACAAGGCAGTAAGAACTATGTGTGATATATATGACTCCATCGATAATTCATTAACGTCACCTAAAATACACAGTCTGGGGGAAGTTGGAACACGACAGCTAAACCATGTAGATAAGTCTTCGCATATCCTCTGCCAGAACTTCTGAACAGGAATACAAGACCACAGAGCATGCATATAGTTCTCCTCTGAATTGCTTGTGCAGTGGGTGCATATGTTTGAGTGTGTAAGGCCCATTTGGAACATCCTTTGTCCAGTATAGTGCGTTCTATGGAGAATTTTATACTGTATAAGTTGTAATTGGGAATTTTTAGTCATTTTGAAGATATTTAAGCATATTTCTGTCCAGAAGTTTTGGTCCGGGCTGATAGAAAGATCACGTTCCCATTTTGTAATCGGGAGGGAGACTGAATCATCAGTTTTTAATAATAATTTATATAATTTTGATAACAATTTGGGGGTACAGAGGTTTAGAAGTTCAGATACCCATGTAGGTATTTCTAAATTCAGTTGATTGAGATTAAATTTTCCCTGCAGGATAGATTTCAGTTGTTGATGTTCGAGAAATCTACTGTTGCCCATTCCATATTTTAATATAAGTTCATGGAATGTCATAAGGTTTCCATCTTGGATAATATGTTCTAACTTATTTATCCCCTTATCACGCCATAACGGAAAATTCAGCATTTTCTTTTTCTGACAAATATCTGGGTTGTTCCAAATGGGCGTTAATTTACAGGGGATAAGTGAAGACTTAGTTATTTTTAAAAATTCCCACCAGGCTGACAGAGAGGTGTTAATACTAAGACTTTTAAAGCAGTTATGATGCTTAATACTGGGGCTAATGAAAGGTAGATCTGAGATTTTTACTTTTCCGCAGAGTGCCTGCTCTAAATCCAACCATGGGTTGTCTAATGAATTTGATTTGATCCACTTTGAAATGTACTGCAATCTACTGCCTAAGAAATAGAAATAAAACTTTGGTAGCTCTAGACCGCCATAGTGTTTTGGCTTTTGTAAAGTTTTCAAACTAATTCGCGATGGTTTGTTTTTCCATAGGAATTTTGAGATGTTTGAGTCTAGTGACTTAAACCAAGCAACAGAAGGTTTATTAGGGATCAGTGAGAATAGATAATTAATTTTTGGTAAAACCATCATTTTAATGGTGGCAACTCTCCCCATAAGTGATATAGGTAAACTATTCCAACGTGATAAGTCATCCTCTATTGTTTTTAACAGGGGGATATGATTTAATCGTACCAAGTCTGAGAGCCTGGCGGAAAAATTGATGCCTAAATATCTAATATTACCTGATTTTAGTGGAGTCCTGGAGGTATTCTGAAAGTTACAATTCAAAGGCAAAACTGTTGATTTAGCCCAATTGATAGAGTAATCTGATATAGATGAAAACTTATTAGTGAGATTGTCTTCAGAAGAGAGGATTGTGAACTCCCAAGGAAAAGTAATACATCATCAGCATAAAGGCATATTTTATGATCTGTATTTTCAGTTTGAATCCCTTTAATATTTGCATGTTGACGTATTGCTGCTGCAAGCGGCTCAATAAAAATGATAAAAAGTGAGGGAGAGAGTGGGCAGCCCTGCCTGGTACCCCTCTGCAGATTAAAGCTTAGGACAAATGATATTATTTCCCAAACACGTGCATTTGGAGAGCTGTATAGTGTTCTGATCCAGTTTATAAAGGATGAACCAAATCCAAATTTGTGTAGGACCGCTAATAAAAATTTCCAGTTTACCCTGTCAAATGCTTTCTCTGCATCTAAAGATATAATTGTGGTTTCTAATTTGTTAATAGAACAATAGTCTATTATGTTTATTAGTCTGCATGTATTATTGGCTGAATGTCGACCCTTGATAAAGCCTGTTTGGTCTGGATGTATAATAAGTGGAGTAATATTTTCTAATCTTCTGGCCAGGACCTTGCAAATTAATTTAAGCTCTACATTAATAAGAGAGATTGGGCGGTAACTAGATGGGAGTGTGGGGTCTTTGCCTGGTTTAAGAAGCAGGCTAATGTTAGCAGAGTTTATATTTGGAGATAATGTGTGATCATTCTGAATCTGAGTCACCATTCTGAAAAAAATGGGAGCTAGCTCAGACCAAAATTCTTTATAAAACTCAGCTGGAAAACCATCTGGGCCTGGGGCTTTATTATTTGGGAAATGCTTTAAGGCTTCCTGGAATTCAGACATTGAAAGTGGTGAATCCAGAGCTGCAACCTGTTCCTCATTTAGTTTAGGTAGATTTATATTGTTAAGAAATTCTTCAATGGTAGCATCAGATGGATTAATCTGTGATGAGTATAAGGCTTCATAAAAATCTTTAAAAGAGTTATTTATTTGTTGTGGGTCATGAGTAATTTTACCAGTTGAATCTTTAATGGAATAAATGGCTGTTTTTTCTTTGTTTAGTTTTAATTGGTTGGCCAGAAATTTTCCAGATTTATTTCCATGCTCAAAGTTTTTCAAACGCAGCCTCTGCAACATAAATTGTGTCCTTTTATCAATTATTTTATTTAACTCCAGTTTCAGTTTCCTCAGGTTTTTAACTATATGTTCTTGTGGTGAAGCAGCATAGGCTGTTTCTAAAGATTTAATTTTCTGTTCTAATTCTAACACAAGTATGTTTTCTTTATTTTTCCTATGCGAGCAGTAAGATATTATTTTGCCCCGCATTACTGCCTTTCCTGCTTCCCAAAGAACACATGTTGGTATTCCTGGCATATCATTATGTTCTAAATATGTTGCCCACTCTTTTTTGAAATAGTTAATGAAGTCTTGTTCTTAAAGTAATGATGTATTAAATCTCCAGTTCCTGATTGGTGGTGTGACTCTCTTCTGTGTCAGAGACATAGACACCGGTGCATGATCACTGATCGTGATAGGGTGAATCTGGGTGTCTGTGATATCCGTCATCATGGAGCTGCTAACTAGAAGATAGTCTATGCGAGAGTGAGACTTGTGCACTGCTGAGAAAAAAGTAAAATCTCTCAGAGTGGGGTGATGTGAACGCCAAGCATCGCAAAGACCAAAATCCTTCATGTACTGTTTAAGAATGTCTGCAGACTGCCAGCTCCTCTGACTCACTGCTGTACTGAGCCTGTCAATATCTGGATTAAGTACCAGGTTGAAGTCTCCTCCTATTATAAGTGTGGCGTCAGAGTGATCAGAGAGTGAGGTGAAAAAAGCATGGAAGAAGGAGGGGTCATCAACATTTGGCCCATATATACTAGCAATACATAAATCTATATTCTGGATGGATAAATTGAGTATTATAAATCTACCATCTGGGTCAATTGTAGTGTTATTAATGTTAAAGTTTACCTTCCTGTTGATCAATATAGCTACACCTCTTTGTTTGGAATTGTAGCAGGCTGAGTACACATGAGGGAACTGTGGAGAGGAGAGAATGTGTGAAGATGTTTTGGACACATGTGTCTCTTGTAGAAACAACATCTGCTTTTAAGTCTTAACTGATTACAAATTTTTAGTCTCTTTTCCCTCGAACCAGCGCCGTGTACATTCCATGAGATAAACCTCAGTGTGCTCATGTTTAAACTAACTGATGGATTGTTGTGCGTTTACTATAGATGGGTATGTGTGTGTATGCACATTGTATATTGGTGTGTGTGTGTGTGTGTGTGTGTGTGTATACGCTGTATGTTGGTATCTGTGTGTGTATATGCTGTATGTTGGTATCTGTGTGTATACGCTGTATGTTGGTGTGAAAACTGCAGCACTGACAGTGAAGTAAGCATATTGTTGAGTGCAGAAAGACGTGAAAAAAGAAAAAGGCTAAAAAAGAAAAGTGATCTAAGTGAAACAGAACTTTGTAAACACCAAAATACCATTTTTTAAAACTACAAAAGGGGAAAGAAAAACTACAACAGCAACAAAAGATCACGGCACTATGCTGATTAATCCGGCGTTAATGATGCTATTTAGACAAATGAGTATACATTTCGAATACTAGTAGAGCAGAGACTGGAAAAAAACAAAAACCTCAGAGAAAGGTATGTACACAGATCACCTGTTTGATCAGTAGAGCCATGGCGTTGTACTCTGGTCTCGGTAAAGCTGACCGTTAACAAAGTTTATCCACCGCGATCACAGCCCGGGAGCCTCCTTGCATGAACTTCTTTCGGATCGGGAACAGGACCTTGCGTCGCTCCAGGATCTCTTTTGGAAACTGATCGTTGACGCTGAAGTCGGTTCCTCTCAGCTCCCGGCCGCGGCTCTTCACCAGCTCTTTTTGTTAGTAATGCTCAAATTTGGCCACGATCGGTCTGGGTCTGCGTCCGTCGGGTCGCTTTCCTCCCAGGCGGTGGACTCTGTGGAAGGCGATGGTCTTCACGGTGTCCTCGGGGAGCTTCAGGTGGTTCTGAATGAAGGATTTCACCGTTACTTCTGGGTCTTCTTCAGCCTTTTCTGGGATGCCTGAGAACACGAGGTTGTCTCTCATGCTGCGGGCCTGGAGCTCAATAACGGTTTCCTTTATTTTTTTATTTTCTTCCGAGAGCTGGGTCATTCCCTCGGTGAGGGATTTCACCGACTCCCTGAGTGCGGTGTTTTCAGCACACTCAGGGAGTCGGTGAAATCCCTCACCGACTCCCTGAGTGCGGTGTTTTCAGCAGCGAGTGTTTCCACCTGCTGCTGACTGAACTCTACGGACTCCCGCAAGGCCTGAAACTCCTTGTGGAGGATTTCAACCAGGGCCAGGCGGGCGTCAAAGCTGGACAGTTTGTTATTTATGGACTCCAGAATGTCCACCACGTTGCTGGTTTGTGGAGAAGCTGCCACTGGGGAGTCTTCAGGGCGACTTCTTTTGGTGGATGGAGCTCCTTTGCTGCTGGAGGGAGTCGGCGTCCTGTCCGGTTTGCCCATGACGATCTGCTCGAAACACTCGTCAATATACACCTGTAAGCCGTCCACATCCTCTTTGTCGTGCTCCAGAGTGCTAAAGTCGGAGAAAGAGAGAGAAAAAAAAGTGATTAGAATTTTTAATTGCCTATGACACTGTCTAACAAGACGTTTGGCGGAGAAAACTAATCAATAGAGGTGTAGCAGTCAGTGACGGGCCGCCATGTTGGATACTGCCGAGATCTCGCGGTTTCTCACGTTACAGCATAGGCCCCTGGGCTCCATTCTCAATGGGCGGGGCATGGAATGTTTTTGTAGGCTGGGCCTGTTCCAAACAGCAAACGCAAGATGATGACGTCATCTTAGTCAAAGGATCAAATGACCGACACATTCCGAGAAATCCTGTATGTAAGGGCAGCCTGCACACTGGACACACACTTCAAGTGGATACAGTCAAGAGCGATTCACAACGAATTTTGTTCTTCTGCAGACAAAACCATTAAAATTAAAATGTTAGACATGAGTAACCAGCACCAAGACTCTGAATTGTTGCATAGTATACAACATCGTCTCAGCAGCCTTGAGAATGACTTTCATAAAGTCATTTCTGAAAAAAATGAATTAAAGGAGGAAATCAAGAGAGTAAAATTGTACATTTACGAACTGCAGGTCCAAAAGTCAGTCATGCAAATCAAGCTGGACCAATATGAGATTCAAGTGGGAAAGCTAAATGATGAAGTAGCAGCAAATAAAGAGCAAATCATCAAGCTGACCTCACTGCTGGAATCCAAAACGGAGGAGCGAGGGGACCAGGTTTGTTCAGAGGCTCAGGAAGAGCCCAGGGACTCTGAACTGGACATGAAGAGGCTGAAAGAGCAGCTTCA
Source organism: Archocentrus centrarchus (assembly GCF_007364275.1). NCBI lineage: Eukaryota > Metazoa > Chordata > Actinopteri > Cichliformes > Cichlidae > Archocentrus > Archocentrus centrarchus. Next base: position 7,990,782 of record NC_044356.1, read on the forward strand.
GCAGAGGGACAGTGAAATCCTGAACCTGAAACAGGAGAACAAGAGTCTCTCTGCCAAAGTTAAACGCTTTCAGAAAGCCAGGGCTCTGTGGAATAAGACAGACAAGACAATCCTGAACCTGAAACAGAAGAACAGGAGTCTCTCTGCCGAAGTTGAACGCCTTAAGAAAGCCGAGGCTGACTGGAATGAAACAGACAAGAAAATCCTGAACCTGAAACAGAAGAACAGGAGTCTCTTTGCCAAAGTTGAACGCCTTCAGGAAGCCGAGGCTGAGTGGAATGAGGCAGCACACAGAGAGATGGTGGAGCAGGGGATGCTGGCTCTCCAAGAAGAAAATAAAAATCTGATGGATGAGCACAGGGAGGTCTATAAAATGCAAAAAAGGTTGAGAAAGGCCACCAAAAAGCTTCAAGAAGAAAGGAAAATTTTTAAGGAAGAAAAGAAAAAATTCAATGAAGAAAAACAGCTGGAGGAGGAAAAGAAAGGTCTGCATGGACAGCAGCAGGAATGTCAGAAAGTAAGTCAGGCACTGAAAGCACTGACAGAAGTGCAGAAAGACATTCAGGAGAAAAAGACTGACAGAGCAGAGCTCTTAAAGACACAACAAGAGACAATGAACCTGCTGGAAGTGATAAATTTGCAGCTTGGAGAGTCAGACATAGATAATGATAGTAATGAAATAAAGAAGCTCCAGAAAAAGAAAGATAAAATAGAAAAAAAACTGCTGAAAGCCAGAGAGAAAGAATTAGAGAAGCAGGTGAAAAAACAAGAAGAAGAAGAAAGAAAACAGCAGAAAATTCGAGAGAAAGAAGCAAAAAAAGAGCAGAAACGACAGGAAAAAGAGGCAAAGAAGCTGAAAAGGCAAGAACAGAATGAAAACCGACGATGTTGCCTCTGGTCGTGGTTCTGCTGCTCAGCTCAAACTGAGGATTAAGCCTCCTCTTCCTCCTTATTCTCTCCTCTCTATCTTTCCTACTATCCTTCCTCTCTTTCCTTTCACCCCAGCCGGTCTCAGCAGATGGCCGCCCCTCCCTGAGCCTGGTTCTGCTGGAGGTTTCTTCCTTTTAGAAGGGAGGTTTTCCTCCCCACTGTCACCTAGAGCTTGCTCATAGGGGATCATATTCTGATTGCTGGGATCTTATCTTTCCTCTCTTTTTTCTCTCCTTCATTTTTCCCCCTACTTCAGGTGTGTTGAAGCAGAGACACATCTAAAAGTTGCAGGACACCGGACCTCGAGGCCTGGACTTGAGGATCCCTGCCCAACTTTAACCTTTTTTATTTTTAAACTACTTTAATCTTTAAATAAACTCTTAAACTATATTTTTGCATCTCTGCATGTGATTATTTAGAATCATCAAAATGCTTCCACAACTCTGTTAAGTGGTTAAATGACATATCAGTGATTGTTGAAGCCATTTCTTTTTAAAATAATAGTATACATTTGGGAAAATATATTTTGGTAAGTATAAGTAATTCTATTATTAATCTGTCACTAATAATTTGCAGGAATAATAATTTGGTGGTTATGATGTTATAATATCTTTGTATACTGGTAGGAGGTAGGAGAAAATGCACTGGAAGTCACTGGACCTTAGAGTGACACAATTTTTCGACCTACACTGCACTACACACTGTAAAATGTAGTTAGATTAGAAAGGTCAAGATTCTCCTTTATGTTTTGTTTCTTGCTTTTTTTTAGTAAAGATACAAAAGAAGATTCTTTGGACTCAAGACCTTAGTTTTACTAATGTGTGTTGAGTGCAAAACACTTCAGAGTCCAGGCTAGCGAGGCAGCCGTGCTGCTGCAGCCACAGTGATATTTTAAAAAGGTTTTCTAATAAATATTACCATTGATCATTGTCATATTTACACATACGTAAGCAATTGTACAGAACCTGGAAGATGAAGAATTCGATGAAGATTTTAAAATGTAAATCTTTGTAAATAGTGTCTGAGATGAATAGTTTGAGTTATAATGAAAAAGCACATTTTGACCAATGGCGTCATGACATCAAAAGAAACGTCATGACGATGTCGGGTTATGTCATGTTACAGAGAACGCCATCGTATCCCTCAGTACCAAATTTCATTGTGATAGATGAAAAATTCCCTGAGATAGGTATTTTACAATTTGACCAGTGATGGGGTGACCTTGACATTTGACCTTGAAACTGAAATCATGTTCTTGGGTAGCTAAGGAATATTTCCACAAAGTTTCCCACATTTTTGGCTCAAAATGTTTTGTTTATTTTTAATAGATGGACAAAAGTTAAACGCAAATACGTGAATGTTGTCCCAGACGCACAACGGTAAAGAATCTTTTCACAACATCTTAGATCCAGAGTGTGAGCTGGATCATCACCAAAATTTAAAACTTAATCCCTTGTTTCTTGTACCACCCCAATGACTTTTTCATTTGCTCTCATTTCATTGGAGCCTATCCCAGCTGTCATAGGGCGAGAGGCAGGGTACACCCTGTACAGGTCGCCAGCCTGTCGCAGAGCCAACACACAGAGACAGACAACCCTTCACACCTATGAGCAATTTAGAATCACAATTAACATTACCACAGTAACTGCATGTCTCTGGACTGTGGGAGGAAACCAGAGGATCACTGTACAATCTCCAATCTCATGGTATATTCTGTATGATGACAATAAAGCTGTTCTTTCTATAAGTGGAGAAAATGCAAACTCATATCTGGGCCAAGGTGAATTCAAACCCAGGACCTTCTGGCTGGGAGTGCTAACCAACAGTGCTAACCAAGTCCTGTTCTTGCAGGGACCACCCTGCAAGAACAGGACTTGAAAGAATGAATAGAAAACACTGGGGCATGTCACAACCTGGCTTGTAAAACCATGACAAAAAGGGTGGACACACCATTTGCCATTTTAAAAGGATTTTATTCAACAAACTTAAACAGAACTAAAGACAGATGAGGTGTGGAAGCCAGTAGGGTGTCCATGTGTGTAGAGATGTTTGTAAGTGTTACAAATGCAGCAAATAACAAAAACCTAAAGGAAACAAAGATAACACAAAACATATTGGCAACAGGCTGGTGCACAGCACCCAGAAAGAAGTTCCTGCCTCAGATTTTTAGCCTGGGAACACATGGCCCAGGTGTTCCCAGTTGGTACTGATGATTCCTGCCCTGCCCACCAAAGACCTGAAACACCTGAAGAGTAAAAACAGGCAGGGGTCTTCACAGGCAAAAGACCAAGGTCATGCCAAAGCATCTCAATCTGAAATATGGGAATGAAGTCGCTATCTTGTGTCCTGTCTCTCTCCCCTCTCAGCAGATGACTGCCCCTCACTGAGCCTGGTTCTGCTGGAGGTTTCTTCCTGTTAAAGGGAGTTTTTCCTTCCCACTGTCACCAAATGCTGCTCATAGGGGGTCGTTTTGATTCTTTGGATTTGTTCTGTAATTACTGTAGTGTCTTTAGCTTGCAGTGCCTCGAGGCGACTGTTTGCTGTGATTTGGTGCTATATAAATAAAACTGAATTGAATTATTGTGGAGCACACCTTTTGACAGTGGTGAGGACAAGTTTAAGATAGTGTTTATTTGTCACATGCACAGTTATACACAGTACAATGCACAGTGAAATGTATTTTGTACCTGCAACCATATATACACACACACATATAAATAAGAAGAATAAAAAAAAAAAAAAAAAAAAAAGTAATTCACACTATACACTATACTCTATATACTATACACTATACACACTTTTATAAATTATAATAGTTATAAAAAAGTTACTTTAGTTTCCTCTGCAGGCAGACTCAGGCTGCATCCTACAGCCTATTTTCCCAGAGTGGAAAAGGTTAATGCTGGTTCTGAGAGAAAGGTGCCAGAATACACAGTGCATTGTGCTAAGCATTGTTGCAGAGCATGTACACCCTTTCATGAAAACAGTATTCCCTGATGGCTGAGGCCTTTTTCAGCAGGATAATGGTCCCTGCCACAAAGCTAAAATTGGTTCAGGAATGGTTTGAGAAGCACAGCAATGAGTTTGAGGTGTTGACTTGTCCTCCAAATTCCCCTGATTTCAATCTAATTGAGCACCTGTGGGATGTGCTGGACAAACCAGTCTGATCCATGAAGGTCCCACCTCACACCTTACAGCACTTCAAGGATCTGTTGCTAATATCTTGTGCAGATACCACAGCACACCTTCAGAGCTCTCATGGGGTCATAAGCAGGTCAGTGTTGTGTCAGCAGAAAGGGGGGGGGGGGGGGGGGGTCAAAACAATGTTAGGCAGGTGGTCTTAATGTTATCCCTGATCAGACAGACTGTAAACGTATGTATTTGACTCTTCATTAAAACCTGCACTCATGCCTTTCACATTATGACGCTGGTGTAACAATCAGTCAATCCTGATGAAATTTGTTTAACCGAATCATAAACATTTCTCAGATCAGGGGAGAAACAAAGAGACAGACAAAGATGCAGAGACAGGACAATCCCCACTAAGCTACAGTTTATCCCCTCACTAATTCATGTTACACAAACACAGGTGGGTCTGCAGAACTCAACTCTTGGGGCCCACTTGTCATAAAGTTACCTAAAATACAACATGAGGTCACAATATCATGTGAACCAAAGATGTTCCTGAATCCCACCAAGGCCTTAAGCATAAATGAGAAATAGATTTAACAGGTCTCAGCTTTGTCCTACTAATTTAAAGCACACAGTGTGCATTAATCCAGTGTGTGACTGATTTAATTGTTAATAAATGATACAACAATAGTAGCAATAAATACCAATATCAAAGTGATAAAAAATTCCCAACAGTTTCTTAAGATCTAGGCACACCAAAGCGTGATTTTCAAAAGGCTACACTATTGTATGAAGCATTAACACAATTTTCCCTCACTTTTTAACCTTCAAGTCTAGATATCTCCTGATGATGGTCAGAGTCACATAATCTTTGGCCAACAATCCAGGAAGCTCCTGAAAGCCTGAAAGGAAACATTTTGGATGTTCTGATTAGACAATAACATGCAAATATAACCAACACAACACATCATGAGAGGATATTTCAAAATCACTAAGACATAAACTGAATACGGCTTCACAGGCTACAAGAAGCTAAACAACACATTAATAACAGTGATTTTTTTTTTTTATATGCCTAAATATGCAATTGTCTAAAATTGATCCACAGGAGGAGCTACAAATGATTTCAAAGAATTTGCTAAAATAAATTCTGAACCAATCTTTCAAATATAGTTTATACTATGTGTAACTGTTCAGTTACCAAGTTTGCAGAAGATGGAGTAAATCTTTGACCGCAGGTTCTCTGACATCTCCAGCACTGCAGCACTCGGCAGGTTGGCAGGAAATGAAGGCTGAGGGTCATCAGGCTGGAAATGTGTCAGGACGGGCCTCTGAGGATCTTCAAGGTAAAACAAAAGCAACAGAGAGAAATACACCAGATTACACAGACTATATGTTGTGAAAAAAAAAACCCCAAAAGCTCATTTTTACCAGTGACCCAGTGTTTTCAGTTTTTTGGACTTTCATCTTTTGTTCATGTGTTAAGTTATTATGGGATTTTGCAGCTTTGAGTTGGAATGCTTTTCTTATAGTTTCTGGCTGGTTTCCTTGATTTCATTCCTGGATTTCCTGATCTCCATTTCAAGTCTGTGTTTTTTCTCTCCATCCATCCTCTTCTGCTTATCCGGGGCCGGGTCGTGGAGGCAGCAGCCTAAGCAGAGAAGCCCAGACCTCCCTCTCCCCAGCCACCTCCACCAGCTCGTCCAGAGGGACCCCAAGATGTTCCCAGGCCAGCCGAGAGATATAATCGCTCCAGCGTGTCCTGGGTCTGCCCCGGGGTCTCCTCCTGGTAGGACATGCCTGGAACACCTCATCCAAGAGGCGCCCAATAGGCATCCCAGTCAGATACCTGAACCACCTGAACTGTCTCCTCTCGATGTGGAGCAGCACTAATCTGAGCCCCTCCTTCTTACAGGTCTCTGAGAAAAACTGTTGAACAATGCTGTTTCTGTTCTCTTTGTGTGTATTTAAGCCCTCAGTTTTCTTCTGCTCCTCGTTGCGTCCTCCCTCACGTTAATGTGTTTTTGTTCCAGTTAGCTAGCTCTCGTAGAAGCTCTCCTTGTGTCTGTTTGTGTGAAATATCAATAAATCTGCATTTTTTTTTTTTAAATGTTACAGATAGGGTTATGGAAAAATGTCTGTCAGAGCCAATCAGAGGCACAGTAAAGGCTGATGCTGACAAAACACAAGTGGGGAAACAGGAATGATGCTGTGTCACAGACAGCAGAGGAAAGTGTGCCTGTAAATGACACCAAAAAGGCAGCACAGACTTCCAGGATAGTTTTCACTGCATCACTAATTTGGTACAAACATTGACCACTTAGTGTAGCAGATAACTCAAAAAGCACTTTGATTCTGTTTAACACTCACTGAAAGAATAAGTTGAACTCTCTCAGGTCATCGCTGTAATGATCTGAATGTCTGGATGATGACAAATGGCTGGATTTTAAGTTCCACTGTGACTGCCAACATTTATCTTCATCGGTTTCTCCTCACAGCCTCATCATTTCCTCTTTAGGTTAAACTTGCAGACTGACCTGTGATGCCTCCGTGTTTGTTCCGATGAACGCCCAGCTCCTCCTCTTCCTCCCTCCACAGCTGCAGCAGGAGTCTGGGAGCCGTCTGTCCGTTGCCGTCCCTCCAGGTCAGGATATGGGATACGGTGTTCGGGTTGTCGCATAACTCTAGCAGGGTGGCGAGGACGATGCCGTGTACACACCTGGGGCTAGTCTGAAGAAGAAATACCCAAACAATTAGATATCAGACATTTGTTCTGCCTAATAAGAACTACATTTAACACAGAACAGCTGAAAGCCTGCTTTTTATCATAAAATAAATGCAGGAAAAGAGAATTTTAAAGCCTCAACAGTAACTTCAGGAAACCTTTACTCACACTGAGTAAGTCGAGGAGATGAAACACCCCATCTTTAACCAGAAAGTAATCTTCTGTGGTGTAGCAGCCCACAATACAGGACCTGATGGGAGAGAGGCCACATCAACAGGAGCTTTCTCATTTGTAGAAGACAAAAAAAAAAAAAAAAAGTCTTGATCCCAATTCTTCAGGACGACTGATAGTTGGCGCACAAACTGTTATCAAGACACTGCAGAGAACATCATCCCCACAGCTGGGGAAGCTGAACACGGCCCTGAGTAAACGCCATGATCCCAGATCAGCATCTGTCAAAGCTGGAAAAAGTCCCTAAAGAACGCTCCAGGCAATCTAGGAGAGAAGAAGGATAACCGCCGCCTGAATGAAAACAACTGGCGATCCCTCACGCGTCAGGAGTATCGGAACATCTGAGACACATTTTTTCCAAACACTGTGTCTCTGTGGCTTTCAAGACCCCCAAGGATTGGGTCCCCCAGCATAAATAGCGTACGCAGTTAAGTGAGGATTGAATTATACGCTGGGGAAACCAAACAACCTGTGATTAAGCAGGATGGCAAACCTGCTTTTGACCTTTTGAGACCTGCTTCACTTTGTCAGACAGCTTCTGTTTTAGTGATTTCTTGATTCAACAGGTCTGGCAGTAATCAGCCATTCCCCAGTTCTCTGTGAACAGTACTCATCCCCTACTGATCAATAATAATGATACGTTAACGATCATGAACCAGAGCTCATGGCTCATTGTTAGACAAAGGTGCCGGTTTTGGTTGTTATGCAGCTATACTGTAAGGCTGGGGAAGCTGTATTGAAGAAGTTACTTGGATGAGCGCTGAAACATTTTTCCCACTGAAAGTGCTGCATCCAGACAAACTCAGTCAACTTTCTGGGATTTCCTTCCCGAGATTACTGAGCATGCATCAAGTCAATGATGCTTTTCTTGTATTTTGTTTGTTCTGTGTTCATTTTTTCTGCTCTATTTCTGTTTCTTTAACGAAACACAAACATATTGTTGAACATAGAAGAAATATGTCATGGTCCTGGGCCAGTGGCCAGTGTTTTGAGCTCTTTTAGTGAAGTTCTGTTTTTTGTTATATTTCTGGCTGCGTTTACTAGTTTTTCATTATTGGCTTCCCAGTTAGTTGTAGTTTTGTATTCTGTTTTTGGTTATAGTTGTTATAGTTATTTGTATATTTGTATCATTCTGGTTTCCCTGTGTACCTGTGTCTGTTTTGTCCCCGTGTCATGGCCCCTTTTTGTCTTTAATTTCCCTTCCCGTTGTTTCCTTCTGTTTGGTGTTTAGGTTACCTCTGTGTTAAGGCTGCATGCACCATGTTTAGTTACTTCCTGTTTTATTGTGACAGTCTCGTGTTCCCTATACTTAGTGTTTAGTTTTGCTTCCCCTCGTCGTGTCTCTGAAAGTATGTTCAGCTGTGATCCCACCTGTTGTCACTCCCCTCATTAGCCCTTGTGTATTTATTGTCTGCTTTTGTCACATCCTGGTCAGTGTAACCATCACTTATGTTCGGATTACCTGCTGCGTGCTTTGTGTTTGAGTTTTTGTTTAGCTGGCTCCCATCCAGCTTAGTTTTTCCTGTGCTTAAGAAATAAAGTTTAAGTTAAACATAGTTCGAGCCTCCAGAGTCTTGTATTGGGGTCCTCTGCTTTGCCTCCCGCAGTGGAAACATGACAAAATATCAATAAATAAATAATAAAGTGTGCTGAACTGACCACACACAGTCCACTGTGGAGAGGAGGAGCTTGTTGTGTCCGAGGCCGCTGTAGAACTTGTCCGAGCCTTTTCTCAGGAAGTGAACTGCCATCTCGACTCCCTCGGAGCCGAACAGTTCCTGCAGCGCAGGCAGCATCCGAACACACAATCACCGGATACTCGTCAGATTATTCACAAAAACTCAAGCATATTTATTCATTCAGGGGAAAAGTCTTTGTTTGTGGGATGACTGTACGAGATAATAAGCTATAATAGTTCTGACTTTATAGCAAAATATGTAAATATTGATATGAAATGTGAAGAAATTTTAAGTTTCTTTAACTTTGGCAGGAAAAAAAAAATCTGGCCTCAGATTATGGTGAGAACACATTCTTACAACATTCATGTAGTTTTAATCAGAAATGACTGGCTCTGCCACGGTTTCTGCAATTCATCAGGTTAATTAGTGAGTTAGTAATACGAGCTTAACCTTTCTGTGCATGTCGGTCTCACACAGCGTTGAAAGGATCACTTGAATGTCTGACTTTATCTCCACAGCGATGACATCATCATCATCATCAGGACCCGCTTCCATCTGCATCAAGATTCCTGAGAAAACACCGCAGCTTTGACTTCACTGAATTCATGATATTGAGCAGTTTGAGATGAAGTGTGTCCAGTCCAGTCACCCAGAAGCTGGTTGATGGTTCCCTGATCACAAAGGTCCTGATTTATAGTCTCTTCACCCAGAGATGTCATTGACCTCAACACTCGGATGCAGTGCCGCATCTGAGCCTTCTTGCTGCCTCTGCCTCCGGCGGCGTGGACGCTGTGACCGTGGCCAAAGTAAGAATCTGAAATAAAGGAGAGAAGATCAAAAATATACTTGCTGACTGTGGACTGACTGCTCAGCCTTGTTTACAGTTTTACAACATCACAGAAAATGAGAAAGTCCTCAAACCTGATTAAACAACTGAAATGATGTTACTTAGAGCACCAAAGGGCAGAAACATTGTGAGAGAGTCGGAGTTGCTGTCAAGTAATCCCACATGTGAGCCCACATTACATGCCTTAGGGTGACCTTTCAACTACTCATGGTGAGGCTAACAATGACCTTCAATTTATCTGATTACACAGTCTGTCTGACTGTGATCTGGTGTAGCTCAAATGGTTCTGTAACTTTGGTAGCATCAATAGAAATCGTATTTTTAGTAATGAATCAACCATAAAAATTTACTCCTCGGGTGGGTCATCTCAAAGCCTGGGAGGTACTGATGGTGAAGAGCACGGTCATCTTTTGATTTACAGTAAGCTTTGACATTGGAGCAGCCATGAGGGACACACCTGACACGGCCGAGGCTGCAACCGGGCTCACGTGGAGGTCAAGCAGAGCCGGACATGCTTTAAAAGTGATCGCTAAAACCATAAAATCGATTTTAAAATTTACAGAGAGTCAACGAGGAGAAGCCAGGACGGGCATAATGAGACGCCTTCTGCTAAAACTGTATTTATTTGTCCACGCATGATTATTCCCTCCAACAGGTGTTGTTAGGCTCACACTTACATCCATTATTAAAAATAAAAACCAGGTGACCACTCGTGCCTGTTTTCCCTCTCAGAGGAAACACCTGATCCTTGAGAGTGTTTTTTTATTCATAGTTTGGGGTTTGATTAGTTTGTAAGCTGTGAAAACAGTTAAACTGACAGTTCCGTTAAAAACATGTATTTAAGAGATAAAAGACGCTGAAGAGTTTGAGGAAGTGTTTACAGTTTAAATGTTGCACAGCAAATCACGGCAATGACAGAAGGTGAGCGCATCAGTGACAGCGTTCAGTTCAAATACACTCTGATTTGACCTTTAACCTTTTAGATTCCTGACCTTGCCCGCTGCACCAGTCCAGCAGGAGCAGCAGACAGGTGTTTCCCTCACAGGACATGTACTCGTCCAGCATGAGAGGAGCAACGGTGGCGAGCGTGGCCAGCGCCTGCAGCTGGAGCTCCTCACTCTGCGCAGCGGACCAGCGACGCGACCCCGACTGGAGCTCAGGCGAGGAGGCGTCAGGCGGCTTCATGAGCGTCAGCAGAGCCAACATGACTCGTTCTTCTCTATAAAGCTGAGAGAAGAAAGCTCGCACTCATCAGTCAAGTTGTCCAAACTTTAAAGACCTCCCGGGGTGACCGTGTGACTGACCTGCAGGGCGGCCAAGTCCCGCGACATAATAACCAGCAGATTCAGCAGCAGCTTCTTCATTTTCAGGTCTTCCTTACTGTAGGAGAGCTTCAGGTTGTGGACCAAAGGGTTGTGAATTTTCACTAAAACATAAAAAAAAAAAAAGATTTTCACAAAAGGTGCAACTGTACACATAAATAATCAAATGTATGTTAAATTTAGAGGAAATAGTGGCCTCACGCTCTGGAAATGTGCTGAAAGCCACGAGCTGTTTGGCAAAGAAACTCTCCTGAAAATCAGAAACACTGCACATTTAAAAAAAAACGTATAAAATCATCAGACACTGCTGTTAATTTAACAGCCCCGCACTCACAATAAGCTGAGAGTCTGGACTTTCTGCGACGAGAGTGGTGATCACGAGCAGATCGTTTCTGAGCTGGAGGTCTGAGTGTCCACAGCCGGAGAGCAGCAGGTGGGAAAACGCTTCTTTCAGGGAGCTGACACACAAATGAGGACAAAAATCAGGAGTGAGAGCCTGACGTGTAAGGAACACACAGCTAACAGAGTCAAATTATACACAAACCATAAATCAAAGGGTCGAATCCGGCTCATATATCACACTGTTTATCATCAAAAATAATTTAACTGGAAAAAATACCTGTTGTTGTCGGGCAGATTTTTAAAGTAATGAAGTAAAGGGTCTCTTTCAAATCTTGGCTATGACTCAAATGAACATTTTCAGAATTTACTTCCTTACACTTAAAGAAAGGGGAAACAAGGAAGCGTGCATTTTTTTCATTAATATAATTAAAGATATTTCCTTCTTGCTGTCGTGGTGACCCAGATTTTTAGGTTGGACTTTAATTTGAGTTTTGTTTTCCTTTTAAGAGCTTCCTGTGTTACAGGTTATGTTGTGATCACTAGTTCCCCACTGTTTCCCGGTGTGTTGTGTCAAGTCTGTGTCTGTTTCCTCGTCTCGCTTCCTTTGTTTGTCTTGCTCCCTGTTTTATTTTGACGGTCTGCTCACCTGTGTTCCCAGGCTGCCTCCACTCCCCTCATTATCCCTTTTACATTTAAGCCCTGAGGTTTTCTCTGTTCATTGTTGTGTTGTCTTTGGCGTCTGTGCGCTCGTATCTGACTTTAAGTAAGTTACCTAGCTTTTGCTGCTGGTCCCGTCCAGCTTTTTTATCAGGAAATAAAGCTGAAGTCTAGTTTCATCCTGTCTCTGAGTCCTGCCCCTGCTGAGATCAAGTTGGGCTGTGTGTGGCTCATGAGTTTGACACTGCTGATCTATATGCTTTTAATAGAATCCATTTGGGAGTCCCCTTCAGGAACAACTGCAGAAAAGTTTCTGATTATAAAATGCAATATTTTATAATAATAATACTGTTATTGAAATCTACAATTTTCAGCCTTTTGTGCAGTGTAACCTACATCAGGGCACTGCACAAAAACCTGAAAAATAATGCCCAGTGTTTTCTAAGCACAATTTTCAGATTTTTACACGGGGCCCCTCCAGACTGGTTTGTGCCCCCCCCCCCTCATCTAAAGCATCCTGCAGACACCCCTGCATCAGGCACATTCAGAAGCATCTTAAAGGAAGGAGGACGTTCGTACAGGACACACTCCAGGCTGCCGAGCTGAGCGGCGACCTCCTCCTCGTCGCCTCTCTCCAGCAGGTTCCAGAGGATCTCGGAGGAGCGGAACAGGACCTGGCCGGGGGGGTCGGGTGCGGTCATGTGGAGACATACTGTCTCTGCTCCCCGTGCGAGCAGAATGGAAGAACAGTTCATATCTGCGGTTTTAAAATGAAAGGTAGACGTGAATAATAATAAAAGAACCCAGTGACCTGCTGACACTGAAACGGGGACACTCATAATCATCGTGTGTCTGATTTATGCTCTTAAGGGCTAGCTACTTTCTCTAATGAAGGAGGTCACTGTACTGACTCCTCCCCTCCCTCACTGGATCTGTAGTAACATCATTAACTGACCGGAGGCGCTGGAGAGGATCTGAAGGGTCTGAAGGAGCTGCAGTTTGATGGTGGGCTGGTTCTCCAGAGTGGCCATGGAGAGGAGAAGTGTCTGAGCCAGCTCACTGCGCTCCAGCAGCTGCAGCCTGTAGCCTGGAGAGGTTGGCTGGAGGCCTGCAGCAGAAACATTATTGAACACAGCAAGAAATTCCTAAATGTCAGGCATAACTACAGGAAGGAAACCATACATATTTTTAATTATTGATTTATCACTTTAAATGATGTGACTTACTAAAAGCTCCATATTTGGACTCTTAGGTCAACATCAAGGAACAAAAATATAACACTGATAACTCAAAAAGAATCAACTTTAAGCAAAATTCATGACAGAACAAAAGAACACAAACGGAGGAAAATAAAAATCAGAATCTGACTAAACGTGGATTTCTGGAACTTTAATCCAGACTAAACTATCTCACCAATTATTGGATGATTTTTCCATCAAACACTGTGCAGATATTCATGATCATCAGACTAGGACTTTTCTTCTGACGCCTTCATGAGGTTCACATTTTGGATTTTAGCTATTTGATGCTTTAATAAATGACCAGACTGAATAGATTGCAGTGAAACTCTGGTGCACACATTTATGTTCCACTCAGGATGGATTACAAACACAAATCTGTGAGCGCCTCTCACTGGAGCCCCTCAGAATCAGCTGATTATTAATGAAGTCATGGAAATACTATGATTTTTTTCTGTTACCGGCCCTCAAAGTGCAGAGCAGTGGCCCAAAGTTTGACACTTTGTAGTTCCTTATCTTTTAAATAAATAATCGTGGCTAGAAGATGAACCTGGTGTCAAAATAAAGGTAAAAATGAGCCTTTTCAAAGGCGATAACTTGTGTTGATAGACACAGAATCCACATGGTCATATGACCCCTGAAAGTCGACCCAAAATGCTCTTTTTAAGCTTTTCTCCAGTGAATTATTAGAAAAATAGGGTACCAGTGCTTATTTCTCTTACTCTACATCATTAAACTGGTGCCGTTTAAAACTATGATATATCCCATGATACTCAAAGTTGGTTATATATTGGTTTGGCTTTAGATTGGGATCCCTGGACTGGGTTGATTGTGGTGTCGTTTTGTGTTTTTCAGCCCTTAAAATGCCAGGCTGCTCTCATGCTGGAAAAAATGTGAAGTAAAAGCATTACATTTCAACCCCCCCACCCCCCACATGTACTTCATCACGTGACAGTAAAACTTTGCATGGAATACTGCAGTTATTGTACAAAACAATGTATTGGATTCTGGGGAGATCCGCTGGGATCCTTTCTCAGACTTGACTGATTTTATGTGGAATGACCCTTTAATGATCTGCTGACTGTTCATCTTGTGCTCTGATGAGCTCAAAAACTGACAAACTCAGACGGTGATTTTGGTAAACATTATACAAGCTAAACATTACACGGCTCGACTCTCAACCCTGAACGTCCTCGTAGACCACCGGGCACATCTGTAAGCTCTGTTATGTTTCTATATCAAATTCTAATAAAGAACATATGAAGAAAACAAGTGGAGAGAAAAGGAAATAACAGAACTAAGAAAAGCACAAGCATGCCACCACGGACGCCACGATAGAGCCTCACTTAGGGAAAGTCTAGAAAATCGGTTGTTAGAGGGGAAAGTCCGAGGCTTTCGTTTGGTACCGTCCGTACCATCGAGCATCTGTTTGGGAGCCACGGAGCCGTAGAACGATTTCACACATTCAACCACGCACCGCCTCACTTCAGCATCGGACACCCTCATCAGACACCCTGCCGAGAGAAACACAACTGTCAGCGTCGCTCTCATCGGAAGAACACTAAAACTGGACTGAGTTAAACTGCACAAAGCCCTGCCTCTTCACTGATTCCCTCTAAAATCATTATGAGCATTAGCTTTGGAAAGAACTGATGATGAGACATGTAGTGAAAACCTCAAAATCATTCATAAAAACTGTATGCGTTTGAAAACCATCGTTTCCACCTGCGTGTAAATAAAGCAGCTGTGATTGGCCAGTCTGTGAAAATGTCCCTTTATTACCCATCTGAGAGAGAAACTCCGTGACGTCCTGAGCGTAGGTCAGCTCGTCAGACGCCTTCTCCTTCAGGAAGGGAAGCCTGGGATGGAAAAGAGCAGCGCTCTGATGATCAGATCATCTTGCGAGCTAAAATTTAAGCTGTCATCTTGCAAAAGTTTCTTACCGACAGATCGTGAGAGCTTCACACAGAACGGGGACATATTCAGGATGATCTGTCGCCTTCTGGGCACAGATGTTGAGTATTTTAGCAATGCCCATCAGCTCCTTTAAAAGCTTCAGACAGTTAAAGAAGTTTAATATTTTTGGCTCGTACAGAGCTAAAGCCCAGAGAGGGGGTGATGGGTCAACATGATAACTGAGGTTATTTGTGAACACAGAAAACACTGACAGAAAGAGTAACGCAGCGGTAAATTAGAGCCTCGGGACTAACGTTTGGCTTTGTGTTCGTGCTGTGTGAAAGCACATCTATTTCCAGCGCTGCAGTGTGGGACCATAATGAGGGAAAATTTGACAATGTGCTGCTGCGTGTGACGCCCGACAGGGATTACTCAGCAAAAGAGAGGGCCTTCTTGGAAAGACAGTCTACAATATGAGGAAAAAGTGAAAGGATACGAAGCCAATTTGGCTTTTCTTCAGTAGTTTCTTCAGGACAAAAAGGTGCCTTTCCTTCAAGTTGGTCTTTAGTACAAACAGATGGATTAAATACATTTCATAAAATCATGTAAAGCAGAAAAAAGAGGAATATATTCAAGTTTAACTTACAGTCAAAGGATCTTCAAGAAGACGAATCACCTTACTGAGGTCAAGACTTTTAGCACTGACCTGGAGAGACATTTAGGTTACAGTTCAGACTGCAAAGTTATTCCAGGAGCTTTGAGGAAAATACAAATAAAGGAATATTTTCTATCATGTGTTCTATTTATTTTTAAGGGTTCTTGGCTTTTAAACACTCATCATGGTTAAGCTTAACTTCATGTTTTGTGGTAAAAGGTTATTTTTGGTAACCATTGTTAAGAGATATAATAAACTCAAAATAAACACGCCCTTTACTAAAGAAAAAAAATCATGTTAACTAATCAGTAATATTATAACTTGTATAACTTATTTATCTCATGTGAAGAAAATATTTTTTTTTTACTTTATCACTTATTGTATCATAGGCTATAAGAGACATTTTGTAACAAGTTTCTTTACTGACCGGGTCTGATTCATTAAAAATACATTTATTCAGAGTTGTTTGCTCACGAGGTTTCCTGTAGCACTGTGCATGTCACAGGAGCAATAGTGAGTCTCACTCCTAACTCATCATCATGACAGCATCACACAGACGCTGCAGATCTATGATGTGAATCTGACTGTGGGTCCATTTCAGTACAGTAAACTCATTTTTCATGTTCAAGAAACCAGTTTGAGATGATCTGAGCTTTGTGACATGGCACGCTGTCCTGGGGAAGCAGCCATCAGTACACGAGTATATAAAGAGATGGACGTGGTGAGCAGCAACACCCGGGTAGGCTGTGTTGTTTTTACAACACTCAGCTGGTGTTGTATTGGTATCCAATCTCATTGTACATTCTGTATAATCACAAATAAAGGCATTCTATTCTATTCTATTCACTATTAAGGGGCCCAAATTGTGCCAAGGAACTCTTCCCCACACCATTACACCACCACCTCCAACCTGAGCCATTAATACATGCCTTCCTGTAGTTTATGCCAATGTCTGACCCTACCATGTGAATGTCACAGCAGAAACTGAGACTCACAAGACCAGGCAATGTTTTTCCAGTCTTTAATTGTTCAATTTTGGTGAAGCTGTGCAAATTGGAGGCTCAGTTTCCTGTTCTTAGCTTACAGGAGTGGACCCAGTGTGGTCTTCTGCTGCTGTAGCCCATCTGCTTCAAGGTTCAACGTGTTGTACACTCACAGATGCTCTTCTGCATATCTTGGTTGTAACTTCTTATTATCTGACTTACTGTTGCCTTCCTATCAGCTTGAAGCAGTCTGGCCATTCTCCTCTGACCTCTGACATGAATAAAGCATTTTTACCCAGAGAACTGCTGCTCACTGGATATTTTCTCTTTTGGGGACCATCCTCTCTAATCCCTAGAGATTGTGGTGTGGGAAAATCCCAGTAGATGAGCAGGTTCTAAAATATTCAAAGCAGCCTACCTGGCACCAACAGCCATGCCACATTCAAAGTCACTGATGCTCAGTTTGAACTTCAGCAGGTCATCCTGACCGAGTCTACATGCCTAAATACACTGAACTGGTAACGTGATTTGCTGATTAGATAGTTGCGTTAACGCGCAGCTGAACAGGTGTCCCTAATGAGGTGGCCGGCGAGCGCATAAAGGTTTCAACAGCAACACCTGTTGATGATTTAGGACCCGTACATCAGATGTTATTACACTCTAACGCTGCCAGAAGACACATTTTTAAACTGCTCACCCCCTGAAGGTGCTGACTCTTCTGGGGTGCTCTCAGACCGATCACAGGGCTTCCCAGCTTTCTTCTGTGCGCAACTTTTCCCGAATCCATTTGTAAATTCAGAGGAGCTTCGCGTAGATGAAGAAACGCATTTTCTTTCGCAGCTTACAGAGTTTTAAACATTATAAATCGGCCCGCTTTTCTAAATACCTGTTGTGTTTGTTCAACCACCTCTGCTCTCCTCTTCGTTCCGTTTTTGTTGACCGAGTCTGACGGCGCGATGCTGTTGTTATGATTACCCTTTAGCAGTACGGAGAGCGGCAGAGTTCAAAAACCCATCTAGAGCGGCACGCCCATTTCCTCTTTAAAACCGGAAGTGGTATTCTGGTGACAACAGCGCATTGATTTCCCTGCCCACAACAATAAAAGAGAGAGACGAATTCAACAATTAAAAGCAGAAAGACATCTGGGAATCTCGCTGGGACGTTGTGGCGTTAAATAAAGACCGCGGGCAGCCATGCTGTCGGACGCAGGTCAGTGTTAAAGAGGCGCCGCTGCTGCCTGCTAGCTGCTAAAGTGACAGGATGACGCTGTTTGGCGGATTTAAAGAGCTGGCTAATGTGCGCACCTTTGCTGTGTTTACATACCGATTAGTCCCGTGTTTTATTTGCTTTGTTCAGCTATTAGTAACTTGAGTAAGTTCTGTATATTGGCACATCTGTTATGAATGTCTTTATCAGCGTCAACAAAGGCCCGAGCTGCGCTACACCGCTCACAGTCGCTGATGTATTGCTGTTACCATTCTCAAGTCATATAGCTGTAGGAATGTGAAATTATGACATCTTGAAATCAAAATTTGGCCACAGTCACTTCTTCACAATGAACACCACACAAAAATTCATAGAAAATGGAAATCAAATCTCTGCAAATTCCATCACAGTCCTATTCCCTATTTCACTAGGTGCCTGTTCAAAAATTAGTGTAATGTACTGTATAATTTTGAGTTCTAGTCATGTGTCCCATTTGTAAGGGCAGTGTTTTCATGTTTCCCCTTGTCATGGATATTGTCATTTGTGTTGACCATTGGACAGTCTGTTATTTTCACGGCTGTTTTTAGCATTATGTTGTTTGTCATCATAGTGACTCCTGCATTTCCTTTCCTCCTGCTGTGTGGTCTCTGTTTCAATAATGAAGTTGTGCACTACAGATAGTAATAAAAAGAAAACTACAAACTATTTGGTGTGTAAGTCTCTTCATTTACTCTTGATTTGGTCTTACAAAAACAAAGATGCAATAAAAACAAATGTTGGCACCACATATGATCACTTTTTGAGTCTCATAATTATTTGAGTGATACCAAGGAACTTCAGCACCAAGATCTGTCCATGGTGCTGTCCTTGGTGCTGAAGTTCCCTGGTATTACTCAACACAGAAACAACACCGAATGTCCTAGGACATTCGGTCTGCAAATAGTTGTACAGAAAAATGCCTGAGGTCTTTCCTGCTTTTTAATGAGAATAGTTGTACATAACTTTATTATTTACTATATTTTTACACACGTTTTGAAAAAACGTGGTGGTGGTGCTGGTGGGGGGTGACATTATTGGCCAAAATAATAATTAATATCTCTGAAACGAAAGCAGCACAAACGCTAGTTTTATCGGCACAAACGAGCACAAACGAAGCACTAAAAAAGTAGAAAACTCTGGTTTGTTTTTTGAGCATGATGGGGGGATGATGACGTCATCGGCCAAAATTATAATTCATAATAACGCAAAAACGAAAGCAGCACAAACGCTAGTTTTAACGGCACAAACGAAGCACTAACCGCTCAGTCTATTTGCTGGAATTTTTCACGTGGGTGGGGTGTCAGCTTCACTCAGCTAAGGGAGAGCCTTTTCACCGGGAGCAGGAACGTCTGGAGCAGCATGTTGATGCTGTTCGTGAAGATCCTGAAGACTGATGTCAAGCCTGCTGCAGAAATGATCAAATGATCTGTTTTTAATATTTATTCAGTTGTATTCTAAACACCAGCTGTCTGTTGTAAGTGTCGGGAGTCTACAGAGTAAAAATAAAATCATTTTAACATCTGAGCTGTTGGTTTCTTTTCAGTCAGCAGCTGAGCTGTGTGAATTCATCCTGTAGTGACTGTTGTTGTTTAACTGCATGAAGCTTGTTGGACACAATGAAGCAGATTGTATAAATCTGTGGATGTTAGAAGATGACTAATTATGGTCATGAATAAGAATAAAGTCAGGGAAGTGTTCTTTAGGTCTAAAGACAAGGTTAATATAATTTATATGGCATTATCTCACAATGATGGTTCTTTTATGGCCGAGCATTTTGCCAAAGTGCTTAAAACACTATAAAATCATCTATTTTTTTTTAAATAACTCTAGTAATTAGGCTTACTGGGCTGTGAATACCCTGTAAATATTAATCACAGTGAAATAGCAGTGTCCTCTCATCCTCGGGAAGTCCAGACTCCCGTGTGAACTACCAAGTACAAACTTGAGCACTTGAATACTGAAAAACTGCCCTAAGCTCAAAACGTACACTGGTGCTCTGGAACGAGGCGGCAGCTTCTGTCTGAGATGCAGGACGTGGTAATACATCATCAACACGGCAGCATGACTTTTACATCTTTGTAGCAGACCGCTGATCAGAAAAACTAAATTGCTTGTAAAAAACATAAAATGACACAAAGATGGCTAAAATGAACTTTAATGATTCATATCTATATTGTTCCTATAAGACTAAGAGTAGAATGGGAGGCAGAGCCTTCAGCTTTCAGGCCCCTCTTCTGTGGAACCAGCTCCCAACTTGGATTCAGGAGACAGACACCCTCTCTATTTTTAAGATTAGGCTTAAAACTTTCCTTTATGATCAAGCTTATAGTTAGGGCTGGATCAGGTGACCCTGAACCCTCCCTTAGTTATGCTGCTATAGGCCTAGGCTGCTGGGAGGTTCCCCCACTGAGTGTTTCTTTTCATTCACCTCTTTTTACTCTGTTTATACCCCACTCTGCATTTAATCATTAGTTATTATTAATCTCTGGCTCTCTTCCCCTCACAGCAGATGACTGCCCCTCCCTGAGCCTGGTTCTGCTGGAGGTTTCTTCCTGTTAAAGGGAGTTTTTCCTTCCCACTGTCACCAAGTGCTGCTCATAGGGGGTCGTTGTGATTAATTCAATTCAATTCAATTTTATTTATATAGCGCCAATTTGCAACAAACAGTCGCCTCAAGGTGCTGTGTATTGTGGGTAAAGACCCTACAATAATACAGAGAAAACCTGTTGGATTATAAATGACCATCAAACAGCACTGAGAATCACTCTATGTATTCCCTTCACATGAGCACAGAATGTACTGTATAAATCATATTGTACGTTCTTCACATGAGCACAGAATGAACTGTATGGTTCATACTGCACCACACACAGTGCAGTACCTTTAATACCTATAGTATGCTCTAATCTCTGTAATAAAATGTTATGGTCAACAGTATCAAAGCTGCCCTGAGGTCCAACAGGACAAGCACAGAGATGAGTCCACTGTCAGAGGCTCTAAGAAGATCATTTGTAACCTTCACTAATGCTGTTTCTGTACTGTGATGAATTCTGAAACCTGACTGAAACTCTTCAAATAAACCGTTCCTCTGCAGATGATCAGTTAGCTGTTTTACAACTACTCTTTCAAGAGTCTTTGAGAGAAAAGGAAGGTTGGAGATTGGCCTATAATTAACTAAGACAGCTGGGTCAGTGATGGCTTTTTAAGCAGAGGTTTAATTACAGCCACCTTGAAGGCCTGTGGTACATAGCCAACTAATAAAGTCAGATTGATCATTTTTAGGATTGAAGCATCAATAATTGGAAAGACTACTTTGAACAGTCTAGTAGGAATGGGATCTAATAAACATGTTGCTGGTTTGGAGGAAGTAACTATTGAAGTTAACTCTGAAAGATCAACTGGAGCAAAAGAGTCTAAACAAATACCAGCAGTGCTGAAAGCAGCCGAACATGAAGAATAATCTTTGAGATGGTTATGAATAATTTTTTCTCTAATGTCTAAAATTTTATTTGTAAAGAAATCCATGAAGTCACTACTAGTTAACGTGAAAGGAATACTCGGCTCTACAGAGCTCTGACTCTTTGTCAGCCTGGCTACAGTGCTGAAAACAAACCTGGGGTTGTTCTTATTTTCTTCAATTAATGATGAATAGTAAGATGTCCTAGCTTTACGGAGGGCTTTTTTATAGAGCAACAAACTCGTTTTCCAGGCTAAATGAGCATCTTCTAATTTAGTGAGACGCCATTCCCTCTCCAGCTTTCGGGTTATCTGCTTTAAGCTGTGCGTTTGTGAATTATACCACGGAGTCAGGCACTTCTGATTTGAAGCTTTCCTTTTCAGAGGAGCCACAGTATCCAAAGTCGTACGCAGTGAGGATGTAAAACTATTGACGAGATAATCGACCTCACTGGGAGCAGAGTTTAGGTAGCTGCTCTGCACTGTGTTGGCACATGGCACTGAAGAGCATAACAATGAAGGAATTAGATCCTTAAACTTAGTTACAGCACTTTCAGAAAGACTTCTACTGTAATAAAACTTATTCCCCACTGCTGTGTAATCCATTAAAGTAAATGTAAATGTTACTAAGAAATGATCTGACAGGAGGGGGCTTTCAGGGAATATTGTTAAGTCTTCAGTTTCTATGCCATATGTCAGGACAAGATCCAGAGTATGATTAAAGTGGTGGGTGGGCTCCTTTACATTTTGAGAGAAGCCAATTGAATCTAACAATAGATTAAATGCAGTGTTGAGGCTGTCATTCTCAGCATCTACATGGATGTTAAAATCACCCACTATAATGATTTTATCTGAACTGAGCACTAAATCAGATAAAAAGTCTGAGAAATCAGACAGAAACTCTGAGTAGGGACCAGGTGGACGATAGATAATAACAAATAAAACAGGTTTTTGACTTTCCCAATTAGGATGGACAAGACTAAGAGTCAGGCTTTCAAAAGAATGAAAACTTTGTCTGGGTCTTTGATTAATTAATAAGCTGGAATTGAAGATTGCAGCTAATCCTCCTCCTCGACCTGTACTTCGAGCATTCTGACAGTTACTGGGTGTATTATTGTAGGGTCTTTGCTTTACAATATAAAAGTTGTAAAATCTGAAAAATTGGTTTTATAGTTTTGAAAGAAAGAGCCTCTAATTGTCTCGTCATGGTCACGATTCTTTGCTATGAAACCATCAGTACATACCACCACAATGAGATTTTATTTTGCTGTTTATTAATCTGTGAGACTTTAATCATTCATGCATGTTTTTTTTTTTTTTGTTCCCAGGTAGTTTGTGAAGAGAGTAGACTGTAAACATGAAAGTATGTCGACACCAAGCTGCAGAGAGCAGGTTTGAACGCCTCGTCCTGCTCGGTCACATTCAGCGCTGATGTTTCAGCGGTGAGGTCTGGTTCACGCTCGATTCCAGCTCATCCTGAAGGTGTTGGAGGTCAGAGCTCTGTGTCAGTTATTGCTGAAACAGGACCGTCTGCGGCTGAAACTGATTTTCATCCACACAGTAATCTGATCCAAATCCTAAGGACACAGTCACAGAGCTTTAAGTAAAAAAGATAATAATGCAGAAGGACTGTCCTTATATTACAACAATCACTCGTGCTGTGAGTGGGGTGTAGCTGTCTTTGGTGCTCCTTGCTGGAGCTTCAGAGAGGTTATCTTACTGTCCAGCTCATCCATGAAACCTTCGTCCACAGACTCCCTGTCTGCCTCCTCTCCTTCCGCCTCACTGGGTAGGAACACGTGAAGCTGCGTCCGAACTGGACCAGCAGCCGGGCGCTGACTGCAGGTCAGAAGGCAAGGCTTCCCAACCACAGACAAAGGCTCATCCTGATGCTGAGAATCTGACGCCCGGACGTCGCCGTGCAGCATCTCTGAGCTCAGCGCCGGGTTGTGTGAGTGTCGTCTCGCTGGTCTCGGCCTGGAGCTCGGCTGGATGGCGTGGGCGAAGTGAATATAGGCCGGTCGGCCGCAGCTCTGCACCCACTGATCAGGCTGGCTGTTCTTATAGGGGAGCAGAGAGGATGGCTTACAGAACGAAGGCAGCGGAGGTCGCCTCTGTAAAACGCTGGGGCGGCGGCTGACAGAGAGTCCCTCGAAGGAGAGGTTCTCATTTGCAGTGAAGAGGGACGGTTCACTGAAACTGGAAACAGACAAAAGGAGAGTTTTCAGGAAAGTGCTTCATAACAGATCGACAGTCTGCAGCCATGTTACAGGCTCTGAGAGCTCCCAAAAGCGTTTCTGAGAAGGATTAAACACACACACACACACACACACACACACACACACACACACACACACATCAGAACCTCCTCCTCATTTATTTGGTGGTTATTCAAAACCTGCTCGACTTGGGTGAGCAGACGCCATCAAATACTCTGCTGGACAGTGAGGGAGGTGTGTTAGTGTGTCTTTAATAGCCTGAAGTGTGTGTCCGTGTCTCACTCAGGTTTCACCCTCCTCTGAGTGAAGCCAGCGTGGCATCACTGGGCGCTGCATCGACCCACAGATCGGTTTCCACACCTGAGATTTGTGGCACGCGGGGCTCGGAGTGCCCCACATGGAGCCATCAAACTGGGTCACTTCAGAGAGGAAACAATTCCAGTGTAATTCCAGTCAAGCGTCCCCTCCACGCTTTGTCAGACACTTTGCTGAAGTGAATAAGGGGGGCGGGATGGTGGAGATGACACACACTGTGGGATTAATCACTTTCAAAGTCACAGATGCATGATGGGTACTGAAGGTCACTGAGTCACCAGGACATCCTGGGATCCTTTACAGCACGCCTTTTGTTTGTGTTGCTAATGCTGTGAAATTAGAATTTAATACACTCTTTGTGTTATTATATTATTAATACTCACCTGACTGATGGACAACAATACTGCATTTATGCTGTAAATAACTGAAGCCTTCATAATCAGCCTGGCATCCACACCTTGAAGCACCTGAAGAGGAAATCTGGACCTTCACATGCTGCCTGATTAGAAGCATTTCTGAGCAGCATCGTGCAGTTTCGTGGCCTTTCTTCCTGTTTTGTCCAAAAGTATCTTTTCATTTATACACTGCATCTGCATTAACATCACTATTGAAATGAATGTAACTGATAAAATTGTAGCTGCATTACAGATAAAAGGCAGAAGGGACACAATCTGACCAAGACAGAAAACAGATTTGCACTTCCAGCTGCATATTTTTATTCTTGGACTCTATTAGAGCAGCTTTGCATGATTCACAAAAAAGTGTGTGCACACTCTCACAGCCTGAAGCCTGGGTTTTAGGCTCACAGAGGTTAATAGGTGACCTGCAGGTGCTCACCAGCACACGCACTTTTATCGCATACTTTTTCATGTTGACAGCTTTTATGAGAATCATTTACTGAATGTGTTCTCATGTTCTCCTGAATGACCTGTATAAGGTGAGGAAGGCCCAGTCTATCTTGACTGATCACAGTGACTCTTTATTAGAAGAAGTTGCTCTCATCCGGCCGTGGACAGAGCACACCAACGTGCATGACCGACTGACTCAAACTCGTTTGTCCCCGCTGCCATCGGTCTTTTAAATAACTCAACATGTTCTTAATGTTGCTTTTTATGTATATTTGTTACATTTTGCTTGATTATTGTATGATTTCTGCTGACTATACAATAAGTTCTGTTTAGGGGATAATCCTTGATCCTACTTGAACATACATTATTTATATAAAAGGTATATAAATATTAAAAAAAAGTATTTTTTTAAATTATTGGGTTATTTTTATTAATTAATCTGCTCATTATTGTCCTGATTATTTATTGGGACTGTGACGGTCAGAATATATCAGAAAATATATCAGATTGGTTTTTTTTATCTTACAAACAGTCAAAAGTTCAAACAGTTATTTTATTTTTTTACTACATGTGACGGGCAGCTTCAGTCTGGTTACTCTGCAGATGGAGATTTTAAATTATATTTCATTAAACATCATTAATAACAAAATAAAATCAGCTTCATCTTCATTATGGCTGCAACTACAATTCATCCATCAAATGATATAAACTGTATAATAAGCCAGCAGCAGGTTCATTTAATGGTTAGCAGCAGCCTGAACTTGTGTGGGCTTCCTTACCTGAGACGAGCCATGCTGCTTCGCCCCCGGGGCCCTTTGGTTGCAGTTGCGAGTGAAGGCAGCTTCAGGGGTGTTTTAGCTGCCCTGCTTCCTGCTGCTGAAGGTGGAGGGAGCATGGAGCCGGTGAGCAGGTAGGTCTGGACCAACGTCCCGCTCCTCTGGACGCCCCTCTGGTGCCACGGTCCGCCGGCGTCAAAACCGAGGACAGCTGTCGGGGGTGCGGCTCCAGCACTGTGACTCATTTATCTTTGAGTGTTTTACACCTGGAGGAGAACAAGCCTGGAAACGCTCTCAGAACTAATCCAGACACTGATTCCTGCTGCCACGCAAGAAGAGCAGTGAAAGTAAGAACATGATCACGAGGTGGATGGCAGATATGGATATGATTCACCTGAAGACCTGGATCTATAGTCTGCCTGTCTATAGGCTGCAGGGGGTGGATGAGGAGGAGGACATTGTGCAGCTTCCACCTGTGGGCAGCGGACAGCATCAATTATGCATGCCCATCAATGATGCATGCATGGAGGTGGGCAGGTGGACACCAGCTCCTCTCCCTCACTCCCTTTCCCTCTTCACCAGGTCAGCTTACAGCGGGGGAGCAGGTGGTGAGTGAAGAAGAGTCCAGGAAACGCTCATTTGACAGAATAAAAACTGCTGGACCCTGGCTCAGCGCTGCTCCAAAACATGAACAAACTGCTCCTGCTGTTCATGACAGTCCCCCAGTTAGATCCAAATTTATTTCTGAAACTGTCTTTCAGCAAATTTTATTCGTTCTAGCTGAAGGTTTGACATTTTTCTCTTGAATTTGGTTCATGTATGTTCATTATTATTAATAATATTATATTTTTAGCTACATTTTCTTGGATATGAACCATGGATCCAGGTGAAGACTGGCTTTGAACCGGTCTCATGTCTCTCTGATCTCTTCCCAACAGGTTTCATTCTTCCTGTGAGTTAGTGCTCCTTCAGCCTCATTGAGTGAAGTAAGTATTTGATCTCCTACAGCCCAGCCAGGATTCTGGCTTCCACAGTTTGATTGATTGATTGTAATCAGTCAATCAATCAATCACTCAGATATACTCATGGCCTCAGCTGGTCATGCATATAAAGCACACCTGTCCACAGAATCCAGTTCCTCCATTCCAACCTCTCCACCACCATGGGCAAAGACCAAAGAGCTGTTAAAGGATGTCGGGACAAGACTGTAGTCCAGCACGTGGCTGGAATGGACTATGAGACCATCGGCAAGAAGCTCAGTGAGGAGGTGACAACTGCTGAAATAATCGCCCTCAGTCTGGAGCTCCATGAATCTTGCCTCATGGGGCCACAGGAGCACCTTGATAAGGATCTGAAGGCAGTTGGGTCCACAGTCACCAAGAACACCGCTGATTACACACTATCAGCGATGTTATCAGCAATGCCCCCCTGAACAAGAAGGCACAGGTACAGGCTCGTCTCAAGTTTGCCAGTGAACATCTAAATGATTCAGAGAAAGCTTGGGAGAAAGCGCTGTGGTCAGATAAAACCAGAATCGAGCTCTTTGGCATCAACTCAACCCACCATGTTTGGAGGAAGTGAAAGGACGACTATGACCCAAAGAGCACCATCCCCACAGTTAAGCACAGAGGTGGAAACATCATGCTTTGGGGCCGTTTTTCTGCTTAGGGTGCAGGACAAGTTCACTGCATTTGAACGGACGGGGCCATGTGCCATAAAATCCTGGACGAGAACCTTCATCGATGAGTCTTCCAGCATGAAAATGACCCCAAATATACCACCAAGGCAACAAAGGAGCAGCTAAAGAAGCACTATAAGGTCATGGAGTGGCCCGGCCAGTCTCCAGACCTCAATCCTGTAGAAAATCTGTGGAGAGCTGAAGCTTCAAGTTGCCAATCAGCAGCCGAGAAACCTGAAGGATTTAGAGTTTCTGCAAAGAGGAGAGGGCCACAATCCCTCCTGAGATGTGCACAAACCTGGTGACGAGCTACAAGAAACACCTTACCACCCTTCTCACCAACAAGGGTTTCTCCTCCAAGTACTCAGTCATGTTTTGCTTGGGGATCAAATACTTATTTCACTCAATGACATAAATCAATTTATAAGTTGAAAAGTACCATTAAAATTATAGAACATCCATTTCTTTGGAAGTGAGTAAACATAAGTTCAGCAGGTCGTCAAATAATTTTAACCCCCACTGTATTCAGTGCCAGGCCACATTTTGCAAAGTCTGTTTCTAGCAAAAGTTGAGGTAATTACCCGTGCGCTGCCAATCTTTAATGCATTTAATGCAGTAGCCGCTTTTATCACGACTGGTTGCAGGTTTGTGCCCAGCAAAGCAGCAGCGCTGTGTCAGCACCAGTCCTGTTTTTAGTGGAAATGCATGGGAGCGGTTCTACGCTGGGTAACAGCTCCAGTGTGGTGGAAAACGGGCATCTAATGACCACACGTGGAATTACAACTCAAAGTCTTTCAGAATCAAACTTTGCAGACTTCATGCCACACAGTGAAACATCCAAATGCAGGGTAGAGGGCAGCACATGTGACCTCGTGGGGGATTAAATAACACTGGATCACATCGTTTGGCTCAGTTTTACACCGGCTGGCCTTGAAGTGTTTATAAGGATGTTTTAAGCTCTCTCGGACATTCAGGGAGGCTGAGCACAGGTGACTCGTTTCACCACTAACTTAAGTCCAGTTTTCACTTTGTATTTGGCTCTTAAGTGCCTGTTTTTGTGCCAGGGGTGCAGTTCAGGTCAGACAACACCAACCTCACACATATTCGACTCGTGCCCTGAGACTCCTCCGGATCATCTTGCCGCCTCTCGGCTGGACCTCCTCCAGGACTGACAGCCAATACTGGAGATGCAAGTGTGAGCCAGCAGCGGAAACATTGCACCTTTAGCCTTAATTGTAAGTGGACCGGACTCGAGCTTCAGAGGCGAGGCACTGAATCGAGCGCGCGGGCAGGCAGCTCAGAGGCCAACTGGAGCGTAGTGCGTTTGTATGATTGCAGGTTTTTCCTGGCTCAGAATCAACCTCTGGGGTGTGACTAAGCAAGTAAACATGATATGCTGTACAGTAAAAGCAGAGTGTTTATTTTTTTTAAAGGATTTTTCAGTCATTTCTGAGCATTTGCCTAAATGTTTATGGATTAATATTGTAATGTTGGTGATTTTCCTGTTCATCTCATTTCAATTTAAACTCAACGTAAGGTTTAAATTAACCTACACTAAACAGGAAAAACACATGGAAACAAAACTCAGGTTTAGATCTTTATTGAGAGAAAACAGTGCATCCCTCCTCTGAACTGCTGACTGCCCTCTGCTGGATGTGTCCTGGTACTGCACCACCACCTGAGAAACAATAATATATGATTATTAAACTGAATTACTACAAACAAGACATTATTTTACAGGATTTGTTTCTACTCAAATATTAAAATATACTTTTATGGCACACCCACATTTTCACATTCCAGGTTTAAAGGACGAGCTGCACATGAGCCAACATGGAGGTCATCCCGTCATCCTGCTGTTTCCTGCAGCTTTGACATTTTATGACACCAATCTTCATTTTACCTACAAAACACAAACATCAAACCAACTGTTAATGAACTCATTCTGGACAATAACAGCTGAGAGAGCCGAGGGGGTAAACTGGGAAAACAGACATTTTTATACTCGAGTGCAGACTTTAAAGTACTTCAGACAGGAGCCTTAAGCTTATAATAAAGGAACTCATATCTGCAGCTGCAGTGTTTTGTGATAAAACAGAAGCAATGAAGGCCGTCTCACTTACACAGACAAATTTATGGCAGCAAAAACATGTTACAGGGACCTCAGGAAACTCCAGGACACAAACTTGAAGAGCCGACCGAACCACTGCAGACGGCTTTAAAACAGCTAACCTAGCAGCTTGATTTGAACAGAAGCCTCAAGAGGAAGTAAAGCAGTGTTTAGGTAGGTGAAGATGTGGAAGGATTATTAAAATGATTCCCTGGAGCAATCTGAGGATTCCCATTACCAGTTTGCTTTTGGTGACCACAAAGCTGGCCGAGAGGCCGGTGGAGGCGGGTCAGCACTTACACACCCAGTCTGTGACTGACTGCACGCTCTCAGCCACCAGCCTCACCTACTTTCTTTTTAACTGTTCTTCCATTGGAGTTATACAGTTGATTATGTAACAAGTTAGGACACAAACAAGATTACAGTATATTAAATAACTTGTGATTCTTCCCTGTAATCCAAATGAATTGTGTGATGCTGCATTTCTGACTCTTACCGCGACAAATCCGAGTGGACCTCAGCCTCCTCCTATTGGTCGAGGCTCCTGCAGCGAGAGACAGACAATGAGAGCCTGGCAGTGGACTGATCAGCACATTTGCTTAAAAACAACTCACTGAGGTCGCCGAGCTTAAAAACAATGAGCCTGTGAGTCTGTGTGTGTTTGTTTCATGTGCTGGCTGTGATGGCAGATGTTCAGAGTAAAATGAGTTAGTTATAATGCATAAGCATACATTAGGAGAAAATTGTGTGTGTGAGAGTAAGTAAAGGTACAAATGTGTAGTAAAATGTGTGAATGAAGTGTGTGCGTGTTACTGAAGGGCAACTCAGCACCCAGAAGATGATTAATTAGGAACTGCAGAGGGGACAAGACAAATTCATGACAACATTCAAATCTGTTGCAATCCTCGACAGGTAGGACGGTCCATCTGCTACAAAGCCACGTGAAGCTGGTTTTACTGCAAAGGCACCCCGAACTGGAGCTGCACCATAAACCTAGCACTGAAGTAAACATGGTCATGTGGTCGTTTTCAGCGTCAGTCTTTCAGACTGAGCAGCGAAGAGGCCGTCACAGGCCTAAAGGGTAGTTCTGGCATCACACTCGAACAGGATGTAGAGGAGATTGCAGCCAATCAGGAATCAGAGCTTGGTTAGAAAATGGATCACAGTGCAGAGATAACATCGCCAGCCTCCACCGGCTGAACATAGTCTAGTCAGAGCTCGACAGACCCATAAAGGCAGCAGGGCCCTTCAGTGAGGGGAGCTCCTACATACCAGCAACACACAGAACTGCCACAGTCTTGAGGTGATGTACATTTTTTCAAATGGCTGGTCAGAGCATGACGGGCCATCGATGAGCAACAAGAGGAAATACGAGGAGTAAGAGGTACTGAAGAGAAGAAAGGAAATAAAGTGGCATTTGGAGCCGATCACTGATCACCATTACTGACACACTTTAAAATGACTACATCCAACTTCCTCCAACAAGTCACCCAACCATCAGTTAGTTTGCTCCTAAAAAAGGCTTTGGTGAGACTGTATATAAAGATGGACTGAGTACTGTTTTAAACATGAAGCCGATAAGGGAGTGAGCTAAACCTCCTTTTCTTCTCATAGCCAGCAGGGGGCGACCCCTGAGTTGCAAAGGTCAGCCAGACTGAGTAGAAGTCAAAATTAAGAATTTGAGTGGCGCAGTGGGTAGGCGCTCGCCTTACAGCTGAAAGGTTGCAGGTTTGAGCCCTTTGTCCCTGCACTGTGTTGTGTCCTTGGGCAAGACACTTAAACCACATTGCCTAACGGTAGCGCCGGTCTCTGGCTGCATGACCACAGATGCTCGTCTCTGGATGAGTGATCTGGAACGATCATTTCGTTGCGTGCACAATGACAATGAGTTGAATCTAACATCTAATTTAAGACCTTAGTAAATATTTCCTAATGAGTTTGAGTCCATACATTTATATATAGACACTGGTTTCTGGGTGTTAACTCTGCGTACTGTTTTCAGTTCATGCTCAAGTTTTTATAACATTTTTTCACCTAAAAAAAGTCTTTAGACGTCAGATGCTCTGAAATGATCTCCGGAGCGGGATGTTCAGTTTTTACCCTGGAAGAACGTTTTTTTTTTTTAAAAGTGTTTCTGATAAATTTCACAGCGAATTACAGACATGCCTTACTGACCAAGCTACTGTTAGCAGCATGCCTTTTCAAACAGCTAAGGTGGTGAAATCCAAAAAGTCAGATTCACCACTCAAAACAAACGTCTCCACAGCAGTAAGTGGTAACAACCATCATTTATACGGCGAATACAGTCTACAGGTGAGAGGCAGCAAACTGCTGTGACGGCAGATTGGTAACAAGCACCGTGTAAAATGAAAGCCCAAATGTGCTGCATGAAGTATAAACAGCATAAACTCATATTTATAGCTGCTTCTATTTTCAGGAAATTATTTTTTTGAGGGGGGTGGGGTGCCCCTTGTACAAATGGACTACAGTTGAGTTTCCTCCACATACACAAGTCTTAGTCAAATAGACAGACTGAGGTTATGCTGAAAGTGAAGCAGCCTGCTAACCTGTGATGCAGCCGATCTGATATTTCAAATGTAGATATTTGGGATGGTGACAAGAAAAAGGAAAAATAATAAAACCATAAAGCGTTTATACAAATGCATGAAGATAGAAAGGCTAAGGATCACTGCGTCAACAGTTTCCCTTTTTTTGGTTATGAACAAACAAAAACAGTCCCACCCAGAGTGACCCAAGCAGTACGGTTCCTCTTTCACATCAACGCTGCACAGACCCAACCCAGTACAGTACAGTCTGTCTGCCATCCAGACAGGCAAAGAGAGAGGGGGGGTCAGCACACATGCTGACACGGCATCAAGGACAAAAGTGCTGCTTACAAAGAAAGAAAATGCTTTTCATGATTTGAGTTCAACTGACTGTGAATGTGCTAGTGCTGACGTGTGGTTAAGACAGTTCTTATAGTATGAAGACAGAAATAATCTATCACTGCACAATTTTATCAGTAAGGCACTAAGAGTTTCAGAGAAATTTTTTAAAAAAAGGAAAAAAAGTCATAACCAAAACAAAACTTCACTTCCTCAGTGTTTCAGGTTTACTGCTGCAAACGACCTGCCTATTTCCAAACTATTCACCTTTCACACAGGAAAGCTTCCAAAGGAAACACAAACTTCTTATACAGTTGTGTACAAGACTTCTGCTTGTTAACAATTCCTTTAGTTGCTTTAATACTAAAAGAACACTTTTCAGTGTATTTCACATGTTTGAAACCACACAAACACACTTGTTTTCATGCACACACAGAGGGCAAAGTACTACAACCACACATACACATTCCACGTGCTACAGAAGATCTACCCCATACAAAAAAGCATGAAGAAGAGAGATCTGCACTGTGATGCCATTCTTTGCAAGTGTGATGCCAGAAGCCCTGCAGCTGTCACTGTGAGCAGTGACATGGAATAAGACAGAAGAGTTAAGTCATGGGACAACTGTGCATCTTGCATTATAAACATGGATGGGACACTTACCTTACTCGGTCAGCTGATCTGTGTAAGCATACCTCTGGCTGCAGTGCAAACAAGTCCAGGCTTTACTGTCCACTGACATCTGCAGAACTACTCATCGTCAATGTAACCCAACTGCAGAGAAGAGCCTCTACTGTGGACTGGGGCAGCCTGTCTTTGACAAGCTGGCTGACAGCAGCTAATGTACCTCATTTACCCAAAGACATGAATCACGCACAACCACACAGGTACAACAAGTCGCTGCCTCTTCACCCGTAAGGTGCACTGAACTTCGTGCCTCGCTCAGGTGAGCTTCATCATCAGTCTGCTGGTGTAGTTTTTACTTTAGGCTCAAAATGTCATAAATCAGAACGGATATGAGATGAGGTGCTGGAGTAAATCTTGAAGGTCAGTACAGGGAGCAGGGATGTAACGGTACAAGGTTCACAGCGCTTCTGTCCAAGTCACAGATTGGTACATTTTTGTTTGAGGCAACAAAAGAATCACATGAAGTCAAAAGACATTAAATCAACATTTAATATTTTTAAAGCTGGATTAATCCTTACTTTAACAGAGGCTGGCTCTCAACTTAGAATAAATGAGAAATACTTTATATCCTATATTTAGAAAATTGTTTAGTTACAGCAGTAGAAATATAAATGCTACTGCTTCCTGAAAAGAAAACTATTAAAAGTTCACTGAGCGCTCACATGTTGCAGCCAACTAAACTATATAGTGAGAGTTAGCACTAGGACTGGGCGATACATTGTGTTTTTAAGAAATAAATATTTTCATATGAAATATAAGACTAGACAATATCGTTTTTAAATCGATATGGTCTGTCACGTTACAACCATACTTGTGGATCCACCAGTTCACCTTCCTCTTCTCCCAGTTTGTCTCTGCACACCTTCACACTGCCCCGCCTCTCTCCATCACCGCTTCACCCGTAAATCATGCAGGAAGCGACAGCATGAAGAAGAAACACCCAAGGAGCTGTCGAAGCTCAATTATTTGGAGATGGTACCGATGCTAATGCTAATGGCCACATCACTAGCTAACAGTTACGATAACTGCTGAAGTCATCAGCGTCAAGCGATCAACCGCTGGCTAAAACCCTGCTGAGTGAAGGATGGAAGTTTGTTCACTCTGTTTACATGTTGTGTTATTTGCACAGAGTACTGGATGTACAGGAGTACACACAGGAGGAAGCACGTTGGTGAAGTCTGCTTCACTGCAGACTGGCTTTTTAAAAAATCAGTCAGCCTTTTGCTGTTTTTGCTCTCACTCTTTTCTGTTTACATTTCAATAGCACAGCTGTGAGTCTTTTGTTATGGAGGGGAAAAAACATCCATTTATTTGAGGAGCATTATTATTTAAATATACCAATCGGTTATTTTTGAGCAATTTCTCATGTACATCTACAGCTGAATGTTAATAAAAGTGTCTGTGAGACATTTGGGACACGTAGCTTTGACTCAGGGGTACCTTTCTGTTTATATCTTTGAAGAAAAATATCGAGATATATATCGTATATCGCCATTCAGCTAAAAAAATATTGAGATATTACTTTTGGTCCACATCGCCCAGGCCTAGTTGGCACACTGTATGAATGATAAAACTAGTTGAGCTTTCAAGGGTAATCCTATAGCCAGCGCATACCTAGAATACAGCAACAACATTACTGCCATAAACAGGTTTGGGTGGTATCATTATGGCAGAAATGCCGATAGTGTGACTGAACATCACAAAAAAGAAGCTCCCCTTTCTACCACACTGATATGAAGACACTGTACTGCAGTCTGATATACTGCACAAAATACACAAATAAGGGGGCAGTTTCAACAGTGAGCTGTGAAACATGGTAACTCTGAGACTCAGCAAGCACAAAACAGGCTGTGAACTACTTACCTCTAGAAAGATGTAATAACACTAACAGTGGCTCTGCTTTCAGCTCACTGCTGAACAGGTGACACTAACACACCAAATAATCCAAAAGTAAAAATTGTGAGTGTCCCTACAGGGCGACATATACATGTCAGAACTTTGTTACATGGTTATGTAAAGCTCTGGTCGAGGGATCGCATCAAGTTAAATTCTAGTTTAAACAAATTTTTCTGAATAAAAAATAAATAAATAAAATAAAAGCTGAACTGATTGTAGGATGCTGTCTGTCAGCGCTGCTGTGCAGCACCGCCTGCAGGGCTGGTGTGGATGATTGGCTTGCCATCTGACAAACCAGTGTTTGCTGGTGCCAGCTAGTGAGTAGCAAAGCTAATCCCACATATCTATAGCTCCAATAATTTCTAACACCAGCAGTTCAGCTTTTATAAACACATACACATCAATCAATCATCGTACAGCCAGGTGAAATGATACCACCCAAGCCTGTTCCTGAGGTGATGGATCACAAAGGTCTGGATGGGGAGAAAAAAATCTCACGTACCAGCAGTTTTGGAACAAATGTGTACCGTTACACCCCTCAGAGGCAGTAGGTAACTTCCACACCATCAATCTTAATATCTTAGTTACTTCAACTGTACTTGGTGTGAAGTGACTCAAATCAGTGTGTTGGTCATGTTGGACTTTCATGTATTGTAGCTGTTCTGTTAGCTGTGCTTGGACGCCACCATAAAGAAATGGAACTAAAAACTTTGATGTCGGTGCTTTCCGTTGTTTCCACAACAAAGCCATCAAAAAAACCTTTCCTGTGAAGGCATCCAGACCTCTAATATAAAAAAGTTAAAGTTGTTCTTGAGTCGACATTGGAAAAATAATCAGTTTAAAAAAAAAAAAAACCCAAAAAGTCTCTATTAAATGTGTAGTTCAGTGTGTGTAGTTCAGGCGTGTATTTAAAAAAAAAATATGTTGGCTAGTTTTACTTTAATACCATGAAAATATGTAAACAATAGTGAATTAAATTAACTGTTTCAGGCTTCAGTGATTAATATCTCTTCAGTCTTGAGGAGCATCAATCCACCATCAACTGGAACCATCTCAGAGGAGATGTAACCATTTTCATTATTTTGATCATATATAAAATTCAGACGTTACTATAAATGACATTTAAAATTAATCCATGAGAGCCACATGCTTCAGACTCTCAATAGTTTCCAACATTTTTTGTTATCTGCCATACAGCCAGTACAGCTCAAAAGCACAGGGTGCTGCCCCCTGGCAGGCTTCCAGAGGTTGGCCAATCAGAAGAAAGGGAGACCTCGGGGAGGGAACCTTAAAGACAGAGGAGCTCAAACAGCTTGAAGATAAGAATGAACTGAGTGGCAGCAAAAAGAGCCAGTAAAATATATATGAGACAAAGTGATGCATCAGAATAAAAATATGGAGCAGGTAATGGTCCCCTTCAAGAATGCCAAGGGTTTGTTTTCATGTCAAAATGGCAGTTTCTTTTGCAAACAGTATAGTTACTGTGTACATGCAATAGATTATAGATTTATAAACAAAATATATTTTCCTTAAAACTATGTGTACTTGTGCAAGAGGACTAGCCAAATATTTAAATCCTCAAAGTTTGCAACCTACAGTCCGAGCTACAGAGCCACTATCATCTGATCACTCCGGTCCTGCCTGAGTGACAGCTCCACATTCACAAAACAGAAGCTACAGACTGTGAACGCCTTGGTTTGGAAACTTCATTTTCATAGTCCAACACCTTAATAGATGGTCAAACCTGTTAAAGAAAAACAAGTTGTACACAACACAGACAACATTACAAAGTTCAAAATGCACACTACGTTTAAAGAACTACATTTAGTTCCTGTCTGGACTTCAATTCAATATAACTTAACCTGAAAAGGTCATATAGATTTTAATTATCTAAAAGGAAGTTGGTGTAAGAAGGATGTTTTAAAGCTGCATACACATTTTAAATTTTGGGCATATCTACTGTTTGATCTATTGATTGTTTCCTAAATATTTGAGGTCATTTCACTTCTAATATCCCTCTGGGCTTTTGTCAGTTACTTGGAGAACTCATTTTAATCTGGAAATCCAGTCATCTGTGCACAAATCTAATGACACATTAGAGTGCATGCTGTTGTGCTAAAATAAAAATTGTAATGTAATCTTTCCTCTAAGGAATGAAAACACCGAAAGGTAGCAAATACATCTCCACTAATAACTATTGGGTAAATGATTTGGTTATTTTGCAATGGAAACTGGTCATCCAAAAAAAGAGCATTTAACTGGGAGCGTATAAACTGGGAGTGTAAAAAGCTGGTTTATCTGTCATTATGATGCGGTGTTTGTTACCTGAAATATAAAGACACCAGCACTGGTGTAAGAATGAACAACAGCTCTGACTTAAACCTGTAATAATCTTCAGAATATTTGATACAACAAACCAGCACCGAGTGTCTACAAAGACATCAGCTCACACTCCCACACCAGAACAGTGAGTTATGTTACAGTTTGAGTTATGCTCCTAAAGAGTCTTCAAATGTATTATTCATGAGTGTCTCCCATATATTAATTTAATTTTGTTGCAATTAACTGATGCAAATCAATCTCAGAAGTTAAATTCTCTAAATTTCAAAATTTTCAAATTTAAAACAAAATTCTGAGAACATTTAAAAACGACACTTTTAATGGTCAAAGAACAAAATTAGGTTAAAAATTCTCAAACTCATAAAGTCATAACTTTAAGAGTAAATTAGTGCTACTGTTATTACAGCTTTTCTTTGAAAACTGTTTTCCAGTGTAGTTTTTAAACCCGGCAGATAAGGAAATTTTTAATCCATTAGGAATGCCACAGGGATGGATTAGCATCAAAGCGCAGCTGCCTTTCCAGCGTTCACGCCAGTGTGTTAAAACCACAAGCTTAAGCACAAGTGTCGGGTTAATCCCCTTAATAGATGACTCTTGCAGTCTTCATATACACATAAGAGAGAGCTAGAAAAATAAAGAGCAATAAAGAACTACCTTCATACGGTTTTACCTTTTAAGTTGATATTCATCCATTACGTCCAGCATTTGTGTGCAGGCTACACCCGTCTTTGCTGTGTGTGAATGACAGTGATTTGGTGCTCCTGCTGGTGCACGCTATAAAGGGAATAATAAACTCCCCAGTGTGTCTCTCCCTCTCAACACGTGGTGCGAGTGCAGGGTTATAATCGAGGCCAGCGCTGCTCTGCTGTGCGTCACTGTTACATGTTACATGCAGCTAACCCTGCAGGAGTCAAAGCAGGAACCCTGCTTTCTATCCTGAAACCCCCTCCATGCCTGTTCAACCATGTACAGTTTGTTATAATTCTCACTAATGTCAGAACATCCAGTGTTTAAGTTTCTTAGCTATAACTTTCCCCGAGTCCTCACTACACAGCCACAACTTCATCCACAGTCCACAATCTTTAAAGCCGGTCATACCTGTTAAAGAAAAAAAATGTACATAATACAAACAAACGTAACATTTGAGACAAACACTCCTTTATATCCATTTCTAATATGGATTCATCCAAGTATCAAAGTCTTCTGTTCTGCAGCCATTTCAGGTGTTTTGTGGGGTTCTGGGATGCCACATGATGGGAGATGTTTCAGTTAAAACCTTACCTTCTTCATGTGTTTGATTACAGTGAAGGACATATTAATAGGTACACTAAAAGTGTTCATTTCTCTTGACAGCTTATGTGCTCCATTTTTAAATGGACGACATTTTCTGCTACATGAAGGGTGGGGTGGGGGGGGAAAGAAGCTACAATCAGCCAGCTGCTGTTCCAGGTCAGCCATTAAGCAGCTTTCACCAATTAGAAAATGATAACTAATGCTGGATGAAATATGCTTTCATTAACCCACAGAATGTCACAGGCACAGCGACTAGAACAAAATGTAGCAAAGTTAATACACCTGAATAAAATGTGCTTTATAAAAAGTTGAAATTATTAAAAAGACCAGAATTACTTACACTCACTTTTCAGGTCGTCTCTTACCAAACAACTCTGACAAAACTCTGCAGGGTAAGTTTGTGAATGAGGAAGACGTCCATTTAATGGTGGCACACTCATCACTGCATTAATTATGGTTGGGCCAGAGAGGACAGAGTCATGAGGAGGACTTAAAGCTCCATCAGCAGGTTTGGTAACACAACACGTCACTGAAGAAATTTACAGTAACAATCTGTGTCCACACTTAAAATATTTGGACTTAAGATTACGTTGGCAAGTCCAACTATTCAATTGTTTTTAATCCTCCTGAAATCTTTTACTGATCAGTTTCTGTGTAATGAAATCAGCCAGTAATAAAATGTGTTGTGTTTGGGTATAATTTTTGAATATCGTAATAGTACAAAAGATGTCATTAATGCAGGTACAGTTAAACAAATATGTAGAAAATGCAAAACTGGGTACTGCTGAAGGTAACCCAGGTTATCAACAGGACAGCCCGAGAAGGTATTTTTCAGGTGGGGGGGCCCTTGGAGGGGAAAAAGCTCATGGGTCCCGTTGACAAAGCTGATGTAACAGCACTAGAGTCTAGTTTCAATGGGGACAGTAGTGCTGGTCTGCCAACAGTTAAGTGAGGAAGCCACACACAAGAATTCATCTGTGCAACACTGAAATAGAAGAGGAGATCAGACCGGCCTTTAAGCCCACTGCACACATATGTGCAGTTTCACATCCTTATAAATATGGAAACCAGGGCACCCTTACAAAGTGACTCTTCTTCTTGCTGATACT
Source organism: Archocentrus centrarchus (assembly GCF_007364275.1). NCBI lineage: Eukaryota > Metazoa > Chordata > Actinopteri > Cichliformes > Cichlidae > Archocentrus > Archocentrus centrarchus. Next base: position 8,030,276 of record NC_044356.1, read on the forward strand.
GAAAAATTACAGCTTTATAAATTAAATACTATTTATTTTCTAAATCCAAGAATGACTCAGTTATTTAAAACATCCATGTCTGAAAAGGCAGATGAGGCCCATTTGTTTAGTTTGTAGAAATAAAAATCCAAAATGGAAGAAATGTGATGAATTTATGCTCTTCCTTCAAAATTAACCACATTTGGTCCAAATGAAAGCCTTACCAGTCATACAAAAGCAGATCTTCCTAAGCCAACAGATACTGAAGTATGGTATGAATATTCAAATCTCTGATGTCAGAGATGTCAGGTTCATTTTACACAAACCTTTGCAGACCTATAATATGCACAAGTCAGTCCATGAGTGTTATTGACTACGTTTACATACAAGATTTGTGTAACTGAGGCAGTAACTCAGTGCTGTTTGAACTACTGTCACTTAAGGTAATGTGGTTACTGCCCTCCTACAAGCTTCACCCAGATTTAACTAAAAAAATAAAATCAGCAGCCAGCTCTGTGCAGGAAGGCCACTAATCTGTGGTGTCTACACCTCGCACTGCATCAATTCATCAATGTATTCTCATCATTTGGCCTTGACGGCTGCCCACTGGCATACAGGAAGACATTTTCCAGATGCTATTGGCTGACATTCATTTGCAGTGTTGCATCAATTTCACACTTGCTGTAGTTTTAAAAAGGTATAAATCTTTAAGCTTGTAACCACACTATCAGCCCAGAATCACATCAGTGTATCCTTTAAAGACATAATCCAGCTCCAAAAATGGCAGAATCACTGCAGTTTTATGACATTTAACTCTCTAAAAAAATGCACCAGAAATAATGCCAACACTGAATGCACCTGCATGCAAACGTAGTCAATAATTCCAGCTGCCAAACATGCACACAAGGACACACACTTGAGTGGATTGTGCCGGTTTAAAACAGTGAGTGGTTTCAGCACGATGTTTCTGTAAGACCAGTCTGTTAGTCTGGTTATCCACAGTCACACAGGACACCACAGGCTCGCTTAAAGGTTCTATGTGTGACATTTCCTCCTTTACAATTAAGCAGTTACTGAATGGTCAGTGAATGTAACAGCGCGGCCGCTCCTAACTATGAAAAACAGCTTAAAAGTTTTAGTGTTTAAGAAAGGAAACCCAAGTGTTTAAATGAAAAGTTGGGCAATTAAATTTGAACCTTAAAAAAAAAAAAAAAAAAAAGAAAAATCTAAGTTCTGTAAAATGCTGAGAAGAGATTGCAAAAATGTAAAAAACTGATTTATAAAAATTAATGTTAACAGCTTTTTCCTGTTTCCACCTGCAAATGTAACAACTTCAGCAAATTCAATTCAAACTTTTGGATGATCTGCAGGAAGTCAGACTCCACTTTCCAGTCTATAGACATATTAGCAGATGTTAATCATCAATTATCACTTAAATGAAAATGACTGTTTTTACAATATACTTCAGTGGTAGGGTTTGGGTCACAGCGTACGTCAGATTTTTGACATGTCAGTGAACTAATGCGGACAGGACTATGGCAGAAATGACACATAGAATCTTTAAGAGCTACTGTGGCAGAGATACCCACATTATTTAACTTGTGCAAACAACCTGTTGTTGCTTTCTGAACATACTGCACGTGTCAACTATAGGAATAAAAGGTTAAAGGTTTGTCCTGATTGAACCAATGTCTCTTTATTATAGTACATGCGTTGACTCCAAATGCATGGCACAAAAACACAGCCATAGTAAGGTCAGAAAAATGTTACAGTTATCACTTCACGAAGACTCACAGAGCAGAATACATCTAAAAAAAAAAAAAATAATAAAAATTATACATGGACAAAAAGAACAACTTGATCACCTAAGGATAAGTTCTCTTTCCACACTAGAGAAAGTAAAAAAATGAATATATTGACTTCCAATAAGTGAGTAAATTGGCTAAAATGTAACAATTTAAACTTAAATACAAGAAATGCGAATCAGCATGTTTGTTTTTAGAGAATCTGTACAAATGGTGCTGCTGGAAGCATCAAAGAGCAGCGTTTAAAAACGAGGTTTCTTAGTAGGGCCATCAAACTCCTCGCGGACCCTGCCGTACCCGGGGTTACCAGGACCCATGCCCCTCGCACCACCCGGAGTGAAGCGCTCGTTGCGCTGTTGGGGGTCAATGTGCCAAGGAGGCAGACAGGAGGGTGGTATTAAGGTATGGGAGGGGTCAGTGCACAAGCACACAGTTCATGTCCATATTGAGTTTAAAAAAAAAAAAAAAAAAAGGTGGGGTTTGTTTTATATTGTGAGTGGATTTACAAAAGAACCAGCAGGAGACACATCCGGAGAAACGGTTCGTTCCAATATGAAGGTCCACAGGTGCCACAGGTTACATACGGAAAAGGAAGAGAGGGTAATGCTTTCGTTAGTCAGTGCCTACCTAGTGCGGTCTCTTCTCCAGTGCATGCCAAGATTAGCCTGCAATCATTTTGGCTCGTTCGGCCTGGCATTAATGAAAGCTGGCCGTCAATGAATATGGCAATAGATACAAGTCTAAACCTCTGAAAGGAGGCATTTCCAAAAATAAATCTATAACATGAGGTTTAACCTCATATTCATACTAATGGTAGTGAAAAATGTGTGAAATTTATATAAAATCATTGCTACAATGACTGAAATTGTAAATGGCATGACTTAAAAAGTTCTCAAACACAAATTATGTACAAATCTGCTGCCCAAGTATCACCAAAGTGTATGATGAGCAATAAAGTTTTAATTAAAGGTCCTAAATGTGTGTACAAAGCACAGGAAATACCAGAAATGTGTAGAATGTAGTCTCTCGGGCAAAATTAGTATATTTGTGGCATAAACAATTTTCCCAATAAGTAAGCAGTTTGTTCATCAATATACACTTCAATACTAATTCAGATAACTTCTCTGAAACTAAAGTGAGTCTAAAAATCCAGCAGAGGGAAAAGCTGAATTTTTGATTTGCAAAATGAAGCTACAAACAACAACAATAAAAAGGTAGGAAGAGAACAAACATGTGAGGTAGTCAGATTATAGAATATAAATATTTCCTGGAAGTGAAAGAACGAAACCTCTTTCTGCTCATTTCTGAGTTTTACTGAAGTTCAGACTGTAAAACTGTCTGCCTGTCTCACTTCCAACAAGCTTAAAACTAAAAAGAAATTAATTCTATAACAGGCTTTAAAATATTTCAATTGCAAACGATGTTTTAAATTCAGAGCAAAGGTAAGGGATTACCTAAACTAGTATTAGAGAGCAGAGAATTGCAGGTTGTGTAGGAAGTCATTTCAATAATGTAAAGCCCAGTTCTGTTCACGCTTTCACAGGTTTGTACATGTGAATTTAGGAGCACCAAGAATGTGCACTATACTGCCGAAAGTATTCACTCGTTTTCCTTCACACGCAAATGAACTTGAGTGATAGGGTTTCAGCTACTGATTATTTTAGTACTTTAGTCTATCGATTATTCCATCAATTAATTATATAAATACTTTTGTCTTATTAATGAGCAATAATAAGGTCGATATGGTGTGTATGTGTGTGCGTGTGTGTGTTTAAGTCTGCTGGTGAAATAGTGAAGGGTGTGTCAGTAATTAAAGGAGCATGTGGTGGCTGCAATGAAGAAAAGCGAGCATGTCGTCATTAGCAGATGTTTGTCCTGTACTCTGATGCAACGTTTCCTGCTGCAGACAGATGTTCTGATGGTGTACATGTTAATAATGTTATAAATAATTCAGTGTCCAACCTAACAGCTCCAGGTCAGTAGCTCAGCTTTACTTGCCCATGTATATTTTTACTGGCCTGGGGGGGCTAGTAAAATATGGTCTAGTACAGTCCATGCTCCCCTTGAGACTCACCCCTGCTTGTTGCAGGTATTGCTGCATATAAAGCAGGATGCCTGCGTCAGCCTTAAGAAAGCCACCTGATTTAAACATGTCAGACTAGCATAAAAGTTCATCTGCAGATTTTAAGATCTGCATCTTTTCTGTGGTGGTGGATGGGAGCAGATACAGAGTTTGCCTTCCTTCACGCTAGAGCTTGTTGATCAGAGATGGGGGGCCATGGGTCGGACACAAATCCGGGCCGCCTGCACCACAGCCATGTGGTGTACATGGTTGCCTACCCAGTGCCCCAAGGTTTGTTTGTTTTTAAAATGGTGACTACAGGAACAAGCGCTGCTATTTTGGATGCTCACTCCACCTGAGCTCACCGTCTCAGTAACAGCTCCGCCTCTTTGCTCTACACCGTGTGCATCCCAACGCTGTACTGCTGTTGTGTCATCAGCCTTTCTGTTGGAAAAACAGGGCGACTGACTGCACAAGATTGGTGACCTCTGACCCCGCTGTTATTTCGTGTGGTCTACCACTTTGTGGCTGAGTTGCTGTCGTTCACAATCCCTTCCACTTTGTTATAATCCCACTAACAGCTGACTGTGGAATATTTAGTAGTGAGGAAATTTCAGGACCGGACTTGTGGCACAGGTATCATCCTATCACGGTACCACGCTGGAGTTCACTGAGGTCCTCAGAGTGACCCATTCTTTCACTGATGTTTGTAGAAACAGTCTGCATGCCAAGGTGCTTGGTTTATACACCTGTGGCCATGGAGGTGACTGGAACACCTAGATTCAGTGATCTGGATGGTGAGGGAATACTTTTGGCAGTATAGTGTATTTTAAGATCTGTTTTACTACTATATGAAAAAAGTATAAAAGGATTTGAAGAAAAAAAATATATCAAAGTCACTGAATAAAATCTGATTTTTTTTGCTGTTAGACAAAGTAAGGAAATTTAAAGGAACAGTTTACCCCCGCTCCCAAAGAAAAGAGTCCTCAGCCCACCAAAAGAAGTTAATACAGCTCAGCTGAAAGAGGAATTCTGCCCTCTGCAGAACTGCATGTTAAGTGGATGTAGCTCATCAGAAAGAAAATAGTTTGTGGACTTTTTGGGTAAAGTGGCCATAATTTTTGGAGGGAGACGCTGCCTTTAGTTTCTCAACACTTATCTTTTGCACTTTGGGCACAAGCTTAGTGTTATTTAGATTTATTACGTTCAAGAGAAGGTAGCGGATCATCTCTGAAACTGGGCCACTCACAAAATAGAAAAACAGTTAAGATGGCCACAACACCCTACAGGCTAGAAGAAAAATGCATAGATTTGACTTTGGGGTGAACTGTTCCTTTAAGTTGTACTACTGTGAGCTTGAGATTTGTTTGGGATTTAGACCCAAACTTCATCACCATCATCATACAGCCATGCAGAGCTCACACTAAAAGGTCTGCTAACTCAACACAAAAACTGGGTAACAATTTAATTTTAAGTAAAACCTTAACTTGACGAGCTCTAGTACAGACTTCATTGGATGAGCATTTCTACCAGTGTTAGTGCAGGGTGGGTCGTGCTGTTTTTATGGCAGCTTTACACTTTTCTGACTTCCTGTGAGACCAACACCTACACACACACCCCTACTTAAAAAAAGCTCCTCATCTGAGGGTTTTCTTGCAAAGTGTGCAGCAGGCTTCAAACATATTATCTTCAAACAACTTCAGCCAAATGTGGCTAAACCTGCACCTCCCATGTTAGCTGGGTGTGCTCCAAACAAAAGTGCATAAAAGTAAAAATGAACTTCACAAAGAAACTAATTCTTAAATTGTATTTAAGACAGCTTAAGTGCTTAAATTAATACGACTTTTTTACAGATCCCACAGAAACCCCATTTTAAAGTTCTTATTCAGGACTTCAGACCTTTAGAAGCTCTTCATCCGTCAACTATAATCCAGAAACAAATGACTTCAGGACTAAATTCTGCAGGAAACAAAGATCCCAGGCTCTGTCCAGTTTTCAGCTACATCATCTAAACAAAAAAAAAAAAAAATCACACGGCTGTGCCAGCCCCCATCAGTTAACTGTGCTGCAATCTTGCTCAAATTTAAAGCTTTATCCCGTCATCAAGCACTAAATGTGTTATGAAGTTTCAAAACTCAGTTACAAAAAGAGATGCTGATCAGTAAAGGTTGCTGGTCCAGAAGTTTTCCACCACACTTCCACCCCCCCCCCAAAAATACATGAAGCCTGTTCATACACAACTTCACTTCTTCTGATAGACAAATGAAGCATGAAATTGGTAGCACAGAATGGGGAAAAAAAAAGTTTAATACTGGATAAGATCGCTGTCCTCAGTCAAGAAAAAGTGCCTGTCCAGCTCACATAAGACAGGGCTTGCAATCGCAGTCTACTACACAAACAGCGTGATAGGAGTGAGCAGAGCTGGTGAAGTTTTTCTACAGCTGTTAGAAACACACTGGAGAGCACTTTCTCATCATTTAGTGCAAGCTGACGGTTCTGTAGCTGAAAAGCAGTAACGACTCGTAGGAATATTAACTGAGGGGGCTTGGCTTGCTACTGAAAGAAACCCTATAAAAGCAGGCAGTGTGTCTGTCACATTCAACAACCCGTAAGCCATCCAGTGATAGCTGGGAACACAAATCGCTCATTCTGCCATCCTGCTTGGTCAACTGGACATCATGTTAAAATGGAAGAAAAAAAATAAATCAGCTGGAAGTCTCCAACCAAAAAAGAAAAGCCAAACACAAACTACATCAACTACTGAAATTCCCATAAATGGGATACATTACCATTTCGCTGCCCATCAGGCCTCCTGGTCCTCCCATTCCCTGCTGACCCTCGAAGCCCAGCCCGCTCATGGAGAACTTCTGTGAGGATCCACCAAAGGACATATCTACAGAACAAACAGGAAGACATGTCAGGTACTCCTACTGCACATGAGTTAAAGACTCCAGAGAAACTCCCAATGCATCCTGCTGATGGTAAAGCTGGCTCAGCAGAGTTTCAAGAGGGATCCACTGATCTAATATTTAGCTCTATGTATCTACAGGCTGATACCGTCAGCCATCATTTACAGCAGTGCACCAGTAACATGAAGGCAGTTAACAGCAAAGCAAAGAGCAGTTTAGAAGCATTTCACACCTGCTAACCAAACAGCTTCTATTTGCATGCTTGCAGGATTTTTTTTTATAAACTTAAGTGCAAACTGTCAACTGAGCTGAAAAGGCTCAGAGGACAATGATGCTTTCTCTCTGGTTCTGTTTGGTGCAACACTTTCATTATTTGACTTCATACTTGTTATGTGGACGTCTGAGGAGCACACTCTGCAAATACTTAAGTAAATAAAGCGAATGCTTCAATTTTTCCATTTTATTTTGGTCCTGCTGTCCATTATTTTACTAAAGAAAAATATAGATACCAGTCATTTCAAATGAAATCTCACAACCTTGTAAAAAGAAAATCAGCCTTAGTGCCAAGTAATAAACATTATATAACAATTTTCTGTCTAACACACAGGAAGTCTTTCCTTCCTGACACCACATGACCTGTATTTATTTTACATAGTTTTTACTTATGCTCCATCATAATTAAAAAGTCAACTTTATAGCCAATATGGTGGCTGCTTTTTGCAATTTATTTCTACCATAAAACCCCCAACAACAACAAAAAAAACAAACAAAAAAAAAAAAAAAAAAAAAACACAACTTACCACTCATGCCCAAAGCTCCACTGGGATGCATTCTCATTTCTCTGTCCCTCTGTAAAAGCAAGTAGTAAGATTAACCGAGACAGTTACTGATTAAGCATTTCATGCAGGTTTTTGATCCAAAAGTTAAGTCTGACTAACATCCATGAAGCTGCCCATCCTGTAGTTCTCCTCACGCTGACGGCGCATTTGTTCCTCCAACTCCCTCTTCCGAATCATCTCCTCCTCCTGTCTGCGGCGCTCCTCTTCTTGTCTGTTTAAAAATGCCAAATGTTCAGTCAAATGTGGTCAGTGTTTATCAGCTTTTATACAGAATATAAACACCTGTTCCAATCAACAACCAGCAGCAATTTAAAAAAATAAATACCTGAGCTGCATCTCCTTCCTCTTTTGCATCTCCTGATTGTGCATCTCCTCCATGCGTCTCAGTTCTTCCTGTCGCCTCAACAGATCTGCAGGAAAACATGGCACAGACACATTACATCAAAAGCAGCAAGATAATCCACATCCCATGAGCGACATCTTTTCTGCTCATATATAACAAATTATGAGACCTGCTGGTCTTCCGTTTCTAAACTTGCCTTGACGGAGCAGATTGGCCTGATGCTCATGGTAAGCATCCTCCATCTCGCTCTCCAACTTCTCCCGGGCCTCGCGCATGTTCTTCTCCACCTGCTGCCTTTGCTGCTTTTCCATTTCATCAAGGGATTTCCAGCGCTTCGCATACTCAAATTCAAAAGTGCCTGGACGGGCAAAGCGAGGAGGCTCCTCACGCTCTCTATATACACAAACACCACAGAACAATACATTAGATAATGCCAATATGTGTCCCACTTACCACTGGGACACAAACTTCAATACAAGAGCAGTAAATTTACGTCAGAGTAACGATTAATATCACACACTAACCATCTCCGTTTACCATTTTTTTATTCACTTTTTATATAAATAATTTACATAAATATGTGACTATGCATACTTGTAATTTCAAACTGAATTTCTATTACTGTGGCCCCCCTGCAGTACCTTCACGGCCCACACTTTGAAAAATCACTGCCATAGGAAATACTGATTTATTTATGTTTAATGTGGGATTTCCAAAGCAAGTGACAACCCAACTGAGTGGAGGTGTTGGGAGAAAGGCAAACATCGGCAGAGCAACAGAGAAGATTGATTTTTAACAGCTGACACCCCCTCCCCCACCACACCATCTGCTACTCACAAAACAATGACCTGAAACTAATTAACATAACAAAGACGACCACATCAAATCGGACTTACAACTTGGAAACTCGGAGCAGCCCCACCAGCTCCAACTTAACAATCCATGATGGCAGCAGTGCATGTAGACATTAGTGAACACTAAATCTGTACTACCACTGCTATGTATCTGTGACTCGCTAAATGAGCCATACACAGAGCACTGACCAGGCTCTATCCATTAATGTGCTGCTGCATTCTTTTCTTAAGTGCACTAGTAATTAAACGGTGCTTACGTTTTATATTTGGGGTTCTTCTGTGCCAGCTTCTCTGGAAGGCCGTCTTCACTGTCATACTGGTCCATAGGCTCAACAACAACAGGCCGGGGAGAGCTGCAGAAGGTGAAATACAATCAAAAAAACCAATGAGGCCTCAAGAACCTTTAACAGACATCTTCCAACTCGCTGAAAAACTTCAACTTACGTAGTGAGAAGGAAGACCCCCTCGTTGCACCTATCCAGGGCCTTTCTGGCAGCAGGTCTGGAGGCAAATTCAACGATGCCTCTGCCCGTGGAGCGCCCACGGTCATCTACAACCACAATGGCCCTCTCTACCATTCCAAACTGTGAGAAAGCTTCCTCCAGGAGCTCGTTGGAAACAAATGGTGACAGATTCTTCACCGACAGCGCCGCAGAGTGTGTAGCAAAGCGGACGCGCAGGGGCCTGCCTTTCATTGGTGTGTCATCCAGCTCTGCTTTTGCTATCTCTGCAAGTGCCCGGGACTCCTACATAAAAGAAAATGGTTAATAATTATCTACTACAATCTTAATCATTACAGTATCAAAAAAGCTTAAATTCAAGTGTGTGCTCTCATACCAGTCGGATGAAACCAAAGCCTTTGCCCTTGTTGATGAAGACTTCACTGGGCTCCCCATATTTTGCAAACATCTTCCTGAAATCTTCCTCCGTGATGTCGTTGGGCAAATTACCAACAAACAAGCGGCAACGCTGCGTGTAGGACTTCTCACCTGGCTTCAGCAACATGGACAGCGTCGCCTTGAACTCGCTCTAACAAAATAATAAAAAAAATACACCGAAATTTAAATTCGTGGATCAATATTACACAGAAAACACAATCACATTATTTCAAGCCCCAATACGTTACAAATTTCAAACAGCTTTTCTGTTATGGCTTGCGCTAGCTCGCGTCCATCCCGCCCCCCCCCCACCCAATGCCTTGAATAGTATTTAAAAAAAAAAAAAAAGTCCCATCTCCTATCTTCTATTTTAAAATTTCGACAAACCAGCGCACTCAATTGTCCAAGATGAGCGATAAATCATATCGCTAAAACTAAAGACAGTTTTGCTTAGTTCTTAGAGTTAACAGAACAAATTTTGCATTTTCAAACAAGATGGCTGCTAGCTAAAGCCATAAGGTTTAGGTGTGTTTGATTTTATTCACCGCCACTATCCGCCGTAGACAGGAGCCGAAGGCTTCCCTAAATCCATAAAAACAATACGTAAGAAAACTCAACTCCGCCCTCCCGGGCTACGCAGTGTTTCCTATCGAACGCCATGCCGTGCTGCTTGGGCTAGCGCTAGCTGACAGCGACTGTCGACGCCACTCGGGACAGAAAATGGTTTCTAATAAAAAAAATAAAGCAAACCTTTGGCTGTCTCTCTCCTGACTCGCTTTTCATGGCCTCTTCCTGTGGTTGCTGACTGGGCTCCTCTTTGGGCTTCATGACCGGTGGCGCTGTATTCTGGCCTTGTTGAAATCCTGGTCTTTGGCCTTGCTGAGGTCCGGGTCTCTGGCCTTGCTGGGGTCCTGGTCTCGGGCCCTGCTGGGGTCCTGGTCTCGGGCCCTGCTGGGGTCCTGGTCTCGGGCCTTGCTGGGGTCCTGGTCTCGGGCCTTGCTGAGGACCAGGCTTCGGGCCTTGCTGAGGACTTGGTTTCTGAACTTGCTGTGGCCCAGCTGCCTTCGGGCTTGGGAGTGGAGTCTGCTTCTGTCCGTTAGCATTTGCCACCGGACTCTGGTTCTTGTTTGCCTGGTTTGGCTGAGGGGAGGTCACGTTAGGTTTGGGTGTTGGCGATGGTGACTGAACCTTAGGCTGGGGCGCAGGGGTTGTGGGTTTCTGCTCTTCTTGTTGTTGCTGCGCCGGTTTCTGCGGCTGCTGCTTAACTGGGCCTTCCATCGTGAGAGCCGGGCCCGGAGCTGGCGGAGGGATGATTGGCAGTGACTGGTTCTGTTGCGGCTTCTCGGGAGTGTTCTGCGATCCTTGATGCGGAGGCCTATTGAAGTTGTGTCCCCTCCGGTTCTGATTTTGATTCTGGAAAGGATGATTCCTAAAATTTGGGTTTCCCATAAGCCCACCTCGCACGGGGCCGCCGGGTCCACCGCCTCTGCGAGGTTGGAAGTTATTCATTCCAAAGCCGCCGCGATTATTGTTGAATCGAGACATTGGTCCTAATATAGACGAATTTTTTTAATACCAAAAAATTAATAGAGCTACTGCTTAACAACCACTTAAAACGGCTGTTTGCAGGTCCTCAAAATGGCGATCAGCGATTAAGGACGGGTCTTTCTTTCTCCGGCACGGAGACGTCTGGCTCCGCCCGACGCCGCTAATTGGTCCACTACTCAAGAGGCGGAGTCAAAGGTTTTCGAAGGAACCAGTCCTGAATCACAGTTCTGCTCAGGTTTGCGCGCAGTTGGTGATATCTGAAGAAGCTTCGTGCGGTCCTGTAATGTGAGCTCGTACAGCAAATAGAACCGTTAGACTACAAAAAGGGAAATAAGACCCCATCATCACTTAAAGCCTTCTGAAAAGATTCTCCAGACTTTGTGTCAAATAGCTCTCTGGTTGTTACCGCAGTCAGCACAGTGAAGGACCACACAGTACATGAGGAAGTTATCCGTTTTATATGCATTTTACTTTCAATTAAAGATTATGAATAACATTTATATATCTGGCCCTTGATGTGATTCTCATTTGCTTGTGCAGTGAAACACACATGCCTGCTCCAAGGAAGTCACAGAAACTATCAAACACTGATGAAACTGAGGACTGGCCAAGGAAAGGAGGAGTAAGGTTTCCATCTTCATCATAAAAATTATCCAACTCAGCAGTTTGCAGTTAATAGCACCTCAGATAAGCTTTCTAAAAGCTTGAGACACTTTTCATCATCAGTCATGTGGAGGTGTTTGTAGTGAAACTGCTTAAAAATATTAGTGAAGGAGACCAGTAAGAAGAAAGTCCCTAAAGAAGGGACATTAGACTTCAGCTTGATGATTTCAGGTTTTTGGTTGCAGCAGTCCTCTGTGTGTGTGATGGAGACAAGGTAAAAGCATGGAGCTGGACTGCTGGAGAACTCGTAGCCAGCATGCTCATTCACATCAAGCTGCAGTGACACAGGCCTTTGCCTTAGTGGGACAATATTTTTTTAGCACACCTCCAGTCTCTGTGAAGGCTGCCTGACCAAGAAGCACCTAAACCAGAGCACGAGAGAGAGAGACACACCCTGGACTGAGTTTTATGGGAGAACTTTGCAACAGCAAAGATGATGGTAAAAGTATGGCTTCCAACAGGGGGAAAAAAGCTCTTTAAAAACGTACTTTGGAGCAAAGATAGGGCATTTTTTAAATCCCATTCTTTATATGTAGTTTTAATGTCTCAATTGCTTCAAAAAAAAAGAAAAAGTGCCTGGAGGGAGAAGTATGAAGAACAAAAAGGAAAATGTGCTTTTCGTGAGAAGGAAAACTACTGAGGCACTCTGCCTCCAGCTAAAAAATATATTTTAAGTTTATTATTTAAGCAAATTGGCACCAACACATCACAACAGAAGGTCATACGAACTCATAATCAGAGGGAAATAAATACTGGTCATGTCTATCTACCAGCCCACAGAACAAAGAAATATCAAAATAACAGGAAGTGTTCTGCAACAGGAAATTAATAATGCAAAAGCAAGAGAAAAGGCTTACATAATAATGGCCCAACTACATAAAAATGTCAAATAATATAAAAGTAAATAAAGACTTTGCTTGAACCTACATGGTAAATATCTTGGCACAGTCTTTGGTCATAAATTCAAAGTCGATGTAAACGAGTCCATCGTGAAAGGATGAACTCTTTTAATGGCGATAAGCTAATTTGATGTTTTTATTGTCTTAATATTTTACATCCTGGTTCAGTGTTTTTTTTCTGTCAGTCAGCAGCAGCATTACCAACATCTCTAAAATCATGAAGGTCAGGCACAGAGATTTCTGTTCATTCTGGGGAAATAAGCTGATAATGAAGGTTAAAAAGCATCATTAACCATCCTGATCATGTTTTGTGATCTGAGTTCAGGAAGTCGCTCTCAGGTCCACCTTATTCCACCTGTGTAGTATAAATAGGAGGCTGGGTCACCTCTTTAATCCCCTCACTTAACTCTGACGGGTCATTCAGACCGGTTTTTCCATTGCTGTCGATCTGTATCTTGATACGGAGCAGTGTTTGTAATTAGTGTCTAAGGGTTGTAGGTCGTGTGGGTAAGCTGTAAATGAATTGCTCTTTTTTCTGGGATCAGTAAACTTACCTGAATCTCAACAAAACCGGCAGGACGACTTTTAGTGTTTACTAAAAGCCACATTCATAGATTCATACGGCATTTTCTTCTGTGTTTTTAAATCTTTCCATCACACACCTTCACACTCTGCTGGAAGCACTGGGGTGCAATTTCTATCTGCTGAGTCACAGCTTCCCATAACCTAGCAGGCAAGAATTGGGAAGAGATGGATGCAGTGAAGGAAAAGGAGCCAACAGGTGCTCCAAGTGTGCGGGAACGCCTTCAAAATTGCTGGAAAATGATGGCCTCAGTGGGCAAAGTTTTCCTTCAAGGTTAAAGGTGATGACTGATACACTGACCCCACTGAAAACATCCTCAAACACCAACCAATGAGAAAAAAGTGATGACAGCAGCTCAGAGATCATTAACCCTGTAAGTACTGTAAAAATAAAGAACGAGTGGGTGTGATTCTGCAGATACAAGAAAAATGAAAGACGCTCAACTCAGACTGACTTTTCTTTTTTATTATTATGCGTACAGGTGTTTTAGAAAGGAAAAAACAAAAAGAGGAGAGACGACCTCAGCCTCACCTCGACACGTTTTCTTAATGCTCATTATTACAAACTGACACAAAATAAAGGATGAGATGACAACAGTGAAAAAACCACATTAAAAAAAGATCCAAAAAAAAAAAAAAAAATCACAATATACAAAATCCAGGAGAAACCACACGAGACGGCAGGAACCAGTGGAATGATGAAAGAAAAATGGTAAACATACCAAAGAGCAGAGAAACGGCTGCATCAGAGAAAAATACAAAAGGGGTCGAGGAGATGAGACACATTCATCAAGTTGTGAACAACAATCAAAAACAGTCTTTCCTCCTCCTCAACTGTTTTTTTTGTTTGTTTGTTTTAAAATCAGGTCGGAAACAACAACATAACAGAACAGGAAACCAGGAGGAGCAAAAATCAACATTCACAAAGGAAAAATAATGTAAAACACCTGATATATTTATGTTTAAGCACACACACATGACTCCGCAGAGTTACACTCCTATGTCCAAGGATCACAAGTTGTTCAAGATTAACTTTTAAAATTTTTTTTAATCACCCTTCGGTTACGTTGGAACAGCTTCTCGCCACAGCACTCCCTTTGAATAGCCATTTTTTTTCTAAAGAAGTGAAGTATAATAGTGTTGCTGACCTTTTTTTTTTTATTAGCGGGGAGCCAAAGGAGGGAGCAGGACTGCTTTGGTGTGATGGAAGAAAATGTGGAGGAAGCACGTTCTAGCGGAGGCTTAAAGCAAACAAATACTGGAAATCAACAGGGATTCATGAGGAGGAGGAGGCGGTCCGTGAGGCGACTGCTGCTGAAACACTCGAATGGGAGAACGAAGGTGGAGTGAAATGAGTCACGGTGTGCAGTCTGTGCAGGTCTGCAGCCATCACACTGATCGCTCACCTTTAATGAACTGAGGTACTTTCACATACAGGCTCACAGAAAGATAACCAACATGCAGGCGTGCACGCTGTGAAAGAAACAGCACAGGGGAGCACAAGTATCCACTGAATAGTTTTATTTCTCCATCGTGTACTTCCATGCTATGTGATCACACTCATTTAAAAAAAGAAGCGCGGGGCTCACGTGAACGATTTTGGAGCCGCCGCCACCACCGTTAACGAAGCCAGACCCGGACAGGCCGCAGCCATGACTGGAATGGATGGGTTGCTGCTCACTGTACCCGAGTCACACTCTGCACTGGAGTGAAGCTGCAGTCAGACCAGATAGCAGAAGGGTTCAGGAAATAGCACAGGTGGGATTGTAAGCATAAATAAAGGGGGCTGACATGGCAGGCCATCCCCAAGCTTGTACATTAGCCAGCATGTTCTTTGTGTTTTTACTGCTTATGTTGGTGCACCAAACTTTTATGCCACAGTCTTAACCCAAGACTGAATGAGAAGCCAAATCCACGCTCTTTCTTTTCTAACATCATGCACCTTAAGAGAAAGTTTCACGACTGTACCTGTGTGTAATTTGGTCTGACTGCACCTTAAAACAGCGCTGTGCAGGCAAGTGGAAACCTGCGTATCTGGCGTGGTCTTATTGATGATTTTAATGGTTTACAAAGTAAACAGCAATGCCAGAAGGGAAAGTGAAGCAACGACTGGATAAAAAAAAAAACCTAAATGATGGAAAAATGGGAGGAAAAAAACTGGGATTGAGGTGACGGAGGTTCTAAAAATGAAACCAAAAGGGAACTTATTGTGTGAGTATTCAGTGTTTCTCCCTCCGAAGGCTGAGACGTGTGAGTGCGAGCACTTCAAATCAGTGAGTTTGACAGATCTGTTTACAGTATGAGTGCTGCTGGATCGCAGGAGAAGCATTTGGTTGGTTTAGCAGTGAGAATCAAATCATCGTTACTAAATATGTGTGTGTTTGCGGTCTTGTGGATGCGTGTGGAAAGGGGGGGTGCTCATGGCTGTTTCCTGTAGGAGAACGGCAGATCAGGGGTGAAAGGTCAGTGTCTCAAAGGGGGTCACAGTAGGGATGAGGTGAGGTCAGATCCGGGGCAAATACTTCTCGATAAATTCCTTTACAGCCGCCATCTCCTGCAAGAGAGCAGATCAGATGTTGGTACAGTGGAGGAAGTGAACAGATGATTCAGGACTCGCTGCCTCTGGATGAAACACAGAGGCTGTTTACAGGAAAGGACAGCGCAGACGCTGCTTCGTGGGAAGGCTTCAGTTGTTTTAGTGTGTGCCGCACTTTTTCTGCTCCTAGTGTCATTTTCTTTATACCATCTGCTGGGGTAACAGCACCAGAGCCAGTGACACTAGGAAGCTGAACAAGCTGTGCTGGAGACCACTGTGCAGCCCATAGACGTAGTTACTGAGAGAAGGATGATGCATCAACTCCTCAACATAATGGGCAGCACATCATATCACACTTTCTATACATGGAAACTTTGTGATCATCTTTCTGGTGGACCAAGACTTTGATTTTGATGATGTTTGTTGTTTTTGAGCCCTCTCGTTAGAAAGAACAAAAACAAAAAAACTCCCAAGAGCTTTAGAAGCAAATCTGAAGTATTTAAGGACCATAAAAACTGCCCTGAAGACTCAACCGATTGTATTTGGACCATCATCATAAGGGATCAGAAACAATATGGAGTTGAGTTTAGGAGCTTCAAATAAAAAAAAGCTACTTTCAGCTGCTCCTTTGCTACGAGGGGCCGCCACAGCAGATAGCTCCACATGTTTGATTTGGCAGAGGCTTTACGCCGGATGCCCTTCCTGACGCAACCCCAGAGGGGATTCGTGTCTCCGGCTGGAATGCAGGTTGTATTTAATGCTGATTTACAGCTCTGCATTTTTATTGTTGGACCAGTTTAGCAGCTTTGCAGAATTTACAGTTCAAAATAACTTTAGCTGCTCTCCCTTTAAGACAACTTTCCAACCCATCATATAAGATAAGGATAACTTTTATGCTTTAGGGGAAAAGTGAAGAGAGCTTAAAAAATATCAGTGTGGTTTGTGAACAGCAGTACCTGAGGACAGGAGCTGTGAGGGAGCCCTGGGAAGGTTTTAAAGGTGATCATCTGAGGGTTGACTATGGATTTGAGTTTTTCTGCTGTCATGGCACCAAACTGCACGGGGATCATGACGTCCATCTCGCCGTGGCACTGCAGGATCGGGATGTTCTTGTTGCCACTTGACGCCTACGGGAAAAACACAAAACTAGAAGTTAATTCTGATCTTTCTTACCAAAACGTTGCGGCAGTGCGGCATGTTAAACATCATATGAGGTGTCTGCATTGTGCTGAACTACTCTGTTAGAGAAATGGAAGCAGCATGTGGTAAAAGAGGAGCAGGCAGGAGAAGGATGTTTCTCCTCTGCAGTAAAACTGTGACTGTACCGATGGGAAACTCCTGTGAAGTGGAAGCCAGCAGCTGAGGGCCACAACACCAGCCAGCTGGTGCTGGCAGGTCAAGGCAGTGTACAAGGACAAGGCCCCACCCTGAGGAGCAACACAGGAAGCAGAGAACCTTTAATACATGCATTTATAAGCACTACCCTGAATATATAATGCTGTAAATATAATTCACAAGACACAAACACCCACCTGAGAGAAGCCGCCAAGTATGATACGGTTTGGAGGGATCCCATTTTTGGCCTCGTGTTCGATTATGGCCTTGACTGCAAAAAAGGAAGAAAAACCCGTCGGTGGAGACAAACGGTGAACTGCTCGGGATTAGCAGATTTGTAATGAGAGGCGGCCAGCTCAGAAGAAAGAGGTCTGAGGTGGCAAATTTCCAGCAACAAAAAAATTTCCGTTTGACTTCCTGTCACCTTTGCAGTTGTTTTAAAAAAAAGGATCCATACTTGGCATGTGAATAGTCAAAGAAAAATGTGTTTACATCCGCTCTGAGCAGAACGAAGACAGAGCGGTGATACTTTATCACAGGTTACATAAGAGGATAAACGCACACACTTAGCCCGTCTCTCCTCGAGGGTATCTGGAGTTGTATTTTTTTGACAGGAAAGTACAAAAACTGGAATGTGAAGGCTTTTTTTAAGAGCTTCAAACACAACAAATCACAGCGTGAAGCAGCTGTTAAAGTCAAACTGTAGGTTTGGGAAATTTCAAAACATCCAAGGGGATCATCATATTTAAGAAAAAAAAAGTGTGTCTGTGTGTGTGAGAGACTATTTCACATTTTGTACTGAAACTGGGGTGAACAAATGCTCTGATACAGACACTTTTTTCTACTCTTGGCTGTCAATGATGTCATAAAGAGGTGGTACCCTATAGGGTCATTCAGCTCTAGCTGTGAGTACAGAAGCTCCACCCTCCTGATTCTCAAACCCTCTGCTTGTGAAGGGCAGCCAATCAGAAGACAATTAGCAGAAGAAAGGTGGAGGAGGTAAAACAGCTTGTTTCAGAGTGAACTAAAAGGCCCAATATCAGATCAATAAGAATTATATTGAGCTATTAGTGAATTAACTGTACTGTAGTAGTGCTGGAAATCACTATAACAGGTGAACTAAGTATTTCTTATACATTATATTTAATAGTGCAAGTGTCCTCTTTATTTGAGCCATTATTCGTGGAGCTAGGTGCATACATGACAAGATACTAGCCATGAAACAGAGGGATGTGAAAGCAGATTGAAGCCTCGAAGCGTCCCAATCACAGTTTAATGTATTCGTGCTTCCCTGCTACCATCATCCTACAGACGCAGCCCTTCTGATATTTAAACTCATTAAACTCACTGTTTTCTGCTGCCTTCTTGATTCCAGATTCGTCCTCTGGGGAGTCGGGGCTGAGGCCCATGAGGTCAAACCTGCACACAAGTAAAGCCAGGCGTGAGGAAAATGAATAGATACAATCACAGTATTGTCAATGGGAATATGGGAAGCTATTGTGGTTTCCAGGGAAACAATGGCATCCAGTGTTGAGCTAAAAAGCCGCCTCTTTCATCACGCCAACTCACCACGCGGGCATCATCGACTTCATGTTGAGTGTAACGGGAATGGGAGGCCTGCAGCGGAGGAGAGGCAGTGAAAACATGACAGGAAATCAGCAGCAGCAGCAGCAGCCAGGAGCTACGTGACAGCTACACATTTATTCACTCAAAAAGACTGAATGGTTGAAAATATTCTGGCTTAAAATCTCCCAAATAAACATTACAGACCGTTTATTTGTTTACATGTCAGGTTTTTTTAATTTCAAAAGTCAGTCCACACATTACCTGACAAACCAAAATCTCAGAAGCATCAATCGTGACATAAGAAAAAAGACTTACGCGTGGGGGCAGATAAACTTGACGTGAGGCAGCTGGATCCCCGTCAAAGTCTCCGCCCACCCATGCCTGACAGAAAACAGAGAGCAGCTCTTTGTTTCTTAACCAGCTACAGTAAAGCCACTAAAATGCAGCACATCCAACCCAAAAGCATTACGACTGAGCGCATGAAAATCACTTCTACGCTGAAGTAATGCGTGATGAACACGGTTCCTCCTGATGTCTAAAGATCAACATGAGTGGAACGTTCTTCATCTCCACTACAGCGGAAGGACGAGCTCCCGTCAGGCACTGATTTAATTACTTTTTAAATCAGTGCCTGCACCACTTACAACTCATGTTGTAAGTGGTGCTTTTTGAAATGCAACCACATGAATGTGGCCCACATTACGAAAGGCCAGTAAATTAATCGTAATAACAAGCAAGTGCAAAAGCAACAACAGCCAAATGCATGATTTTAAATCAATTATTGTTATTAGCTCTGCATCACCAGCCTCTGTTACTGTGCTGTTTAATGATTTTACATGTAGATATGTATCTCCTGTGAATTTTATCCTTACATTCAGCCTCAGTGATACATTAGGACAAAAAAAAGACTGACAGCTCAAATTATGTAGACTGCAGGGGAAATTAAAGGTGTGATCCAAAAGTTTGGGGCAGCCTGTAACGATCAGTTCATCTTCTCCCATCTCTGGCTCAACTTTTAGATCACTCCCTGGAAATCCTGTTTTGACCACTTCAACACAAACCTCAGCTTCTCTTTTAAAGTGACCCGGTTTTTGTTTGGAGGATCATCGCTGGTGACAAGCTGGGTCACAACCCAGCAGTTTTCAGTGGAGTCTACAGCGCACAGTCACCCAGGAGGCATCCCTGTCATACGCCAAAAACATCTCAACTGGCTCTACTCTGAGTCCTTCTGGAATGACCGAGCTCCTCGTCCCCAGAGGAAAGTAATTTTATCGGCAATCTCATTCTTTCTGTCACTACCCACAGTTTGTGTTCCCAGGTGACGCCGGGTTTTAGGCAGTGGCTGATGACCCGGCGCTGCGCCGTGCTGAGGTCATCTCGCGCCGGGCTGAGAATTTTTTTTTCTGGCTAGAACCTTGAACTGCAGGAACGTAGGACGCGTGGACACCCCTTAAAGCAGATTATAATCTGTCGTGGACATGGACTGCTGCAGACATTTTTCTCCAATACTGACACACACTGTGAATTTGTCCCCCAGTTTCAGACTGTGATCCAAGTTTTACTGAAGCATTTTGAGGTGTGTGAGGGAGGGAGGGAGGGAGGGGACCTGATCTGTGGGTGATGGCAGTTTTGGCCACACTTGCATGATCTTTGCTCACAATCTAAGATAAGATAAGAGATAAGATAAAACTGTAATGATCCCACGACGGGGAAATTTGCGCATTACAGCAGCTCAGTACAGAAAACTAAAAATAGAATAGAATAAAATAAAAATAAAATAGAAAAACACTATACACATATACATAAGCACTATATACAGAAAATATATAGTCAATACACACATGTACATATAAACACAAATCAAAACACTATATACAGATATCAAAATATTATATACATTTGTAGCCAGTAAGGTACACAGCATACACGGTATGCATTATATGGGTGAGTGTAATAAATAAAATGTATCTGGACTATATGGATAAAGTGATGGCAGAGGAGGTAAAGTGTCCAAGTGACTCAAGACATTATGATGTGTTGTACAGTCTAACTGCTGTTGGGATGAATGACCTGCGAAAGCGCTCCTTCCTGCAGCGAGGATGTTTCAGTCTCTGACTGAAGGAGCTGCTCAGCTCACCCACGGTCTCATGCAGAGGGTGATGGGGGTTGTTCATGATGGATGTCAGCTTTGCTAACATCCTCCTCTCACCCATCACCATCACAGACTCCAGAGGACATCCCAGCACAGAGCTAGACCTCCGCACCAGTTTGTCGATCCTGCTCCTGTCCCTTTCGGTGCATCCACCCCCCCAGCAGGCCACTGCATAGAAAAGGGCAGATGCTACCACTGTGTCATAAAAGGTCTTTAACAGAGTCCTGCAGACACCAAAGGACCTCAGTCTCCTCAGCAGGTGGAGTCGACCCTTCTTATACAGGACGTCTGTGTTTGTAGTCCAGTCCAACTTGTTATTGAGATGAACACCCAGGTATTTGTAGGAGACCACTGTCTCAATGTCCTTTCCCTGGATGTTCACTGGTGCTGTAGGGGGTGGCTTCCTCCTGAAGTCTATAACCATCTCGTTCGTCTTGCTGGCGTTGATTTGGAGTGCGTTGTTCTCACACCAGCCGACAAAGTCACTGATGACCCCCCTGTATTCCTGGTCGTTCCCATCTGATACACATCCGATGATGGCCGTATCATCTGAGAACTTCTGTAGGTGGCAGTGGTCCGAGTTGTACCTGAAGTCTGAGGTGTACAGACTGAACAGAAAGGGTGAGAGGACCGTGCCCTGTGGCGCCCCCGTGCTGCAGACTACCACATCAGACATACAGTCATGGCACCTCACATACTGTGGTCTGTTGGTGAGGTAGTCGATGGTCCATGCCGTCAGCTGACTGTCCACTCCGGCTCCCTCCATCTTCCCTCTCAGTAGTGCAGGCTGGATGGTGTTGAAAGCACTGGAGAAGTCAAAGAACATGACTCTCACAGTGTTTCCTGCCTGCTCTAGGTGAGAGAGGGATCTGTGCAGCAGGTAGATGACGGCATCGTCCACCCCAATGCCGGGCTGGTAGGCGAACTGCAGGGGGTCCAGCGCTGAGCTCACCAGTGGGCGGAGGTGATAAAGGATGAGCCTCTCCATGGTCTTCATCAGGTGAGAAGTCAGGGCCACAGGTCTGTAGTGGTTGGACTCCCTGGGCTGTGCGATCTTTGGCACTGGAACTATGCAGGAAGTCTTCCACAGTTCAGGAACCCTCTCCAGATTCAGGCTCAGGTTGAAGATATGCAGGATTACCTGACAGAGCTGGTCTGCACAGTCCCTGAGCAGTCTGGGACTGATTCCATCTGGACCCGCTGCCTTCCTGATCTTCGTTTTTCTGAGCTGACTTCTCACCTGATCAGCTGTGAGGTGGATGTGAGGCTGGGTTGGGGTGGGTGATGGGGCTGGCTCCGCTGTGGGTGAGGGTGAGGAGAGTGCAGGCAATGATAGCACTACACCAGGAGAGAGGGGGGTCAGCATACGGAGGGGGGCAGATGGGAGCTGAGGGGTGGGGGAGGTGGTCAAAGACCCAGAGTCAAATCTATTGAAAAACAGGTTCAGGTCGTTAGCCCACCCCCGGTCAGCAGACACTGTGGCTCCTCAATTGTCCTCGAAGTGGCCAGAGATTTTTTTCATGTTTCTCCAGACTTCTCGAACTTTGTTATGTTGGAGCTGTTCCTCCATCTTCCTCCTGAAGCTCTCTTTGCCTCTCCGGATCTTGTATTTCACATCCTTTTGCACTCTCCTCACTTCCTCCTTGTCTCCAGATCTGAAGGCCCTCTTCTTCTCATTCAGCAGGGCCTTCAGCTCTGGGGTCACCTATGGTTTATTGTTGGAGAAGCACCGTACCTTCTTGGTTGGCACAGTGTTTTCCACACAGAAGTTCATGTAGTCTGTGATGCAGTGGGTGAGGGCGTCGATGTCCTCACCGCGAGGCCTGCAGAGTTCCTGCCAGTCTGTACATTCAAAACAGTCTCTCAGGGCCTCACTGCAGTCCTCAGACCACAGTCTTATTGTCTTCTTGGTGGGGAGTTTCCTCTTCACAATGGGGGTGTAGGTGGGGTGAAGAATGAACAGGTTGTGGTCTGAGTGGCTGAGCGGGGGTAGAGGTGATGAGCTGTAAGCCTCCTTTGTGTTAGCAAACAGCAGGTCTAGAGTTTTATTGAGTTTTATTGGGTGAAGTTAGGGAGAGTGGAAGAAGGTGAGGCATGGTTGAAGTCCCCAGAGAGGATAATCAGGGACTGCGGATGTGCCGTCTGTAACTGAGAGACGGTGGTGTGGATGTCCTCACAGGCTGCTGTAGCGTCGGCCGACGGCGGGATGTAAACAATTAACACAATAACGTGAAAACTCCCGGGCCAGGTGGTATGGCCGAACGCTAACCGCTAACAGTTCAATGTCTTTGGTACAGCGCTGCTCCTTCACAGTGATGTGTCCTGGGTTACACCATCTCTCATTAACGTACATCGCCAGTCCCCCACCTCTCCTCTTACCACTCTCCCTCATGCTCCGGTCCGCTCTCACCAGCTGAAAGCCCTCCAATGTTACGACGGAGTCCGGTGTGTGATCCGTGAGCCAAGTCTCCGTGAACAGCAGGAGGCTGCTCTGCTGGTACTCCCACTGCAGTCTGGTTAGCGCCGTCAGCTCTTCCATCTTGTTGGGTAAAGATCTTACGTTGCCCATGAGAATAGATGGAATGCTCGGTTTGTACCGTCTCCTCCTCTCCCGGTACTTCGCTCCAGCTCTGCATCCCCTCCTCCGACGCCGTAATTCCTTCGGAATCTCGGGTCTCTCCTCCGGGAGTACGCTCCTGTTGCGCAGGGCTAACAGCTGATCCCGGCTGTAAACAATAGAGTGGCTCACCGGTTTTCCAGATGAAGTGGTGAAAAGTCCCAAAAAGAGTATAAGGAATGCCACTACTCTAATGAAACTTTGCAGGTCCATGACGGGTTTGATATCCGATATAACTACGAAACTAAGAGTCTGAAAGAAAACCTTAAAATACAAGAAAAACACACAAGAAAGGGAAGTAACCTGGGAGCTGCAGTAACAGGCTGCCTACCGTGGCGCCATCTTGGGGGGGGGGGAATAAAATAAATCTGTCATATTCACCAGATTTGGGTCCCTCTGACTTCACCCTTCATGTTAAAAGATCATTGTTTTTACAAAAGACATAAAAATACAAGTGGTCAGAACAGGACTCCCACACAGGCGCCCAGTTGGCTCAGTGGTGGAGCAGGCAACCACATACATTACTCACAAAAAGTTAGGGATATTTGTCTTTTGGGTGAAATTTCAGGACGAGCCTAAAATGCATTCAAACCTTTACAGGTGAACTTAATGTGACCTTCTCTAAGCTTTTGAATGCACATGTCCAACTGTTAAATGTTTCAGAACTTTTTGCACAAGTTGCTGTTCTCTAACGAGGAGCTTAACGGCAAAATTCACGTTTGATCCTCGAATCGACCAATAAATGTCCTCCTTTAATTAGAGCTGGTGTTTAAACAGTTGTCCTCATCATGAACCAGGACATTTATTGGTCGATTCGAGGATCAAACGTGAATTTTGCCGTGACCTTGAAGGGAAGCTTCAACATATTAATATTATTAATTTTTTATGAGCACAGTTTGAACTTTAACTGCACCTCTCAGAGAACAGTAATAAAGTTACTCACCCCGAGTCTCCCAGCCCATGAAGGAAGATCACCTGCAGCACAGAAGGAGAAAGCAGACTTCATAAATAAACCGGGAACATTTCCTTCTAAACGCAGACACAGGGGCCTCGTGTGTTCTCGTTACTGGCCGATAACAGCGGGGAGAAGCGTTTCTCCCTGTGAGCCGGACAGTGTGTTCGCTTCCATCTTGCACTTCACAGATGAAAAACAAAAAAAAATTCTCTTTGATGTTCGTTACAATTTATCGGCCTTCTGGGCACAGAGTACTACAGCTACAAGTTTGCAGAGGAAAAGCAGGCGCCAGTCTTGCATTCCTGCCAGGATCAACTCCAAGTGCCAGTTTCAACACGATGCTCCCTGCAGAGAAACCATGAAAGGGACTAATGGCAGTTCAGAAAGCTGGCAGCTCGAAGTTCGCTGGCTGGAAGTCAGAGAATTGGCTCTTTGCGGAGATCAAATCACTTTTCTTCCATGTCGGGTTCAGAGCTGGAACAGTCAGCTTTGATTGTGGTGTTTAACAAAACCCTGCACGGTATCCAACAACAGCTTGATAAGAGACTCGTTTAATTTTCACTGTGAGATCCAGCTAAGTGTCGACACAACGGGCCTGATTACTGTGCTGTAACACTTGTTACACGTGCTGCTACAGGTGAGCAATTAAATGGGATTAACATGCATCAATGATCATGATGATCAAGGCTTTCTTCTGTATTGATCGGAGTGCCGGGTGGAAATTTGTATCATGGTAAGATTCTGGCAGTATTATTTTGATTAATGCCGTTTTATGGGTCTTTGTATAGTTTTACAAAGACCCACAGGAGCAGACTTTCAAATATTATTGTGTCATGATGTTTGGCTCTCTTAAAGAGAGTTAGTTATGGATTACTCATTTACGCTGTACTATATATTAATGTATATGATTCATATGATTGGATTCATGAGAGAAAAGGGTGCTCAGTAAATACAGGTCCCCTCTGAAACCGCTCCACAGTCCTCCTTCACGGAAAGATCAGAGAAGATTCATGGATGTAGAGCAGGAGGACATGCAGAGGGTTGGTGTGACAGAAGGATGCTGGGATAGACGGAGGCAGCCAAAAGAAGAAGACTGGTGGACGGGTATAACGGTATCTGAAATATTCATGAAATTATAAAATTATGGTATAATGGCACATAAGATTTACACTTGCTACATTTAAAGGCGCAGTGGTTAGCACTGTCACCTCACAGCAAGAGGGTCCTGGGTTCAAATCCACCGGCTGGCAGGAGGCTTTCTGTATGTTCTCCTGTGCACATCTGGGTTCTTAGATTAGGTGAGGTTAGCGATTCTAAATTGGCGATAGGTGTGAGTTACCCATGAACAAGAGCCAGGCAGCTTTAAGACCACAAAAAGCCCTCTGCACTCTCATCCTTTGAGTTCAAGATAATAAAGGAAAGTGAGGTTTGCTGGTTTCACTCACCGCCGCGGTCTCCTTCTCCATCCCGGACACCGTCACGGCCTCGGCGAGCAGCGGCACAGACATGTTGTTGCCACACATACACTGTAAGAGGTGCTGGAGACAAACACAAGGACAAAGATTTGAGCTGACTGAAGACTGCACAGTGAGAAGCTACATAAAAGTATGGTGTCATGTGCACTGAAGCCAAACAAAAAGCTCCATTTAACGCTCATATTTTCAGATATTTGAAGCATTTTCACAGTTTTCAGGCCTCCGTGTTAACTCTAAGACTTTTCACATGGCAGATTAAAACTGGAAATCCACTCAAAGTTCGAGTTAACAGTTAGTGCTGCGATGGAGGAGAGGTTAGGACACTAATCCTCTGGAGATTTTTCTGGTGAACACACATTTTTAATACTAGAAACATATCACACAGTTATTTTACTGCTACAGTATCTGCTCTAAAGTCAAATTAAACAGGCTCAATCACATCAGATTAACGTGCCCTTAACGACCGAATGATTGAAGGAGATTGTTGTGTTTGCTGCACACCCCCAAAGACCCATTTTGAACCTGGTAAAACTGCAGCGTAGCACATTTAGAGTACGCTGATTTCATTTTTCCTCTTATCCTCCACAAACACCACACCACACCACCCTATGGTGTATATTCCACATCCTTAAACACAAGTTTATATATGATTTATATACTTCACATATTTTATTTAAAGAATAGTGGTTTACACATTCGCCTAACAAGCAAAAGATGCTCAGTTCGATCCCACTGTGGTAGCTTTTTCATTCATCTTCTAGTTTTTCTGTTCTGTTTATCTTTAGAAATCTCTTAAGGCGCAGTTCTGGCTTTTACTTTCTCTTTCTATCTTTGTCATGAAACGGCCTCCTTGTGGATAACAGATATGTCGCCCAGAGGGAAGAAACTGCTCACCAAAGTGTACGAGGTGACACACTGGATGGGTCTGCAGAAGGTGAAAATTACAAAGAGGAGGGCATAACTTTGGGCTCTGAAATGCTCGCTGGAATCAGGAAACCTTGCGCTACAAGTAGACAAAAATTAATCAAGATGAGCGAGGCCATCTGAATCACTGTGGGCTTTACAGCCTTCGTACAGACACTGTACACGGCATGTCATACTCCACCAAAGTCAGGTTGTTAGGCCAAAGAAACTGTGCCGATTGGTTTCTTTGACTTACTGCAGCAGGATTTCTTTGTTATGACATTAGCCAGGCTGGGGGGGGGGGGGGGGACTAAGAGGTACTGGATGAAATTGCACTTATTTCTTAGGGTTTTGGATATTTTCAGAATGTACTTAAACTTCTTTACACTAAAAGAAAGTGACCAACTTGGAGTTTTTAACAGGTTACTGAGGATTTCAGAGGGGTTTGCAGCTATGACAGCTTTAGTGGTCCGGTCCACTCAAACCTCAGCTCATATTTGTGCGTTGGTGTCGTTTTGGCTTGCTGTGCACCCCTCAGGGGTAACCCGGGATGGTCGGCTGAGTTAAAGACACGAGTGTATGATTGTGTCACTTTTTGCTGCCATTTCAATGATAAATAAGAGCCTGTCAGATTACAGAGAAGGAGATGGCACTTCCTGTTTGATGACATTGCTGATGTGTCGACATTCACGGATGCCGCGAGTGCCAGTACTAACTCACTAGGCTGTGGTAATGTCACAGGTGGAGGACGCAACAACCAATGCAGTGATCATTAACTTATCATAAGATTAAACTGGGCTGCAGGTGAGTGTTAATATAACGTGTAACATGGTGGTTTTACCTGGTGTAAACAGTTTGGTAATGAAATTAGGGATGTGCACGACCAGACGTTTAAGCATTCCTGCTCGCTAGTCAGCACCTAACATACTGGTCGGTTAAACCTGTGGGCCCAGTTTCCCGTACAGGGATTATGTCTAATCCTGGACTAAATACTTTTTCCTATTTTGGTCTTCATTGACTTTTTCCTTTTAGTCTAGGACCGTGCTTAATCCATGACTGGGAGGTCTAGGCCATCAACTGTGATGACCCTAACCTATCAGAGTCATTGTTCTCCCATGTCAGGGAACAAAAAAAAAAAATGTTTTTGTAAAACAGACACATTAAAAACTATTCCCAAATTTCCCCAAATTCCTTAGTGCTTTTCTCCTAAACACAGGAGACTTAAGGTTAATTTATACTTCAGTGATGCATCTACAGAAGTTGTTGTGGCCTACTTTAGTGGATGACACCACGTAGCTCACTGCCAGCATTTATACTTGCTCATGGTGCGTCTGTTTGTGCTGACAGTGGGATTTCCCTCTTCGACTTCATCTGTTCTCTTCCAAATGATTCAAAAAGTGGGGGCAGAAGAAGCAGCCAGAAATGAGTAGTAGGAAACAATGGGACTGAATGGACCAATCGGTCACTGCGGGCTGTGTTGGCACGATGTTGTAACTTACTTCACGAAAGTAAGTTACAACATCGGGTTTCAGAAGGGTTTGCAGCTACGACATACCTATGGGGTAGACATAACGCAGAAGCATAAATCCCTCAGACCTCACAGGGTTAAACTACTTTAGCATTTAATGTACACCAGTGAACTGTTGATGGTGTGACGCCACCCAATACTAGCCGGTACTTCAGCCCTGAAAGATGCCGGCACAGCCTCTCGCTCTCTGGGATGATGTAAACAAGCAAAGTTATAAAATCAGACAGATGACAGCTTCGCTAACCAGGCAGTTGCTCAGTACTTTAATGTGGGACTGTTGTATGTTGGCTCTGTCACAGTAAACTAAGATAATCACAGGTGTGCAGATGTTAGCATGCTTCTGGTAGCACTGCTAAGGTTATCCACACACTAACTAATCTAACATCAGGCATGCATTCAAGGGACTTATAAACACAATATTTTTTTTAACTTGGTCTGCTACAACTGCATATAAAGAATACAAGCAAATAAATGGAAATCATGTTGGCAGAACTATATTTAATCGGATCATAAAGTTATATATTTCCTTCTCCAAACCTCACTGCTCATTCAGAATCCAGCGTTCACCTCCCCAGGATGTATTCAAATATTTTAAACCTATTCAAACCAGGGGCTGTGCAGACGGATGCAGTTATCTGCATGTAGTTCAGAAGGACTGGATGTTATTTAGACGTCAGCAGTGACAATGAACAGCTCTCTCGGTCAGTTATAAATGCCCGGTTATCAGCGCGGCCATTCATACGCCACACGGGAACAACAAAAGGTCAACATGCCGCTCATACATGCAAACACACAATGAAGCTGCTGGTGAACGTAAAGCAGCGGTCGGGAGGTATGCGATGCGTTTGTGTCGTGCACGTTTATGTAGTCAGCAAGTGACGAGACTCAAATAAACCAAACTCCCTCCCTCGGCTGTAAAATGGACCGCTGGCTGGGATGATTCAGACATCGATGAACAGGAGATCAGGCTGCTGTTTTACAGTAAAGTCCAGCAGTAAAAGGCTTCAACTTCCCGACGATGCCGGACAGGATGTGGGGAGACGGGTCAGGCGGGTCAGACGGCACACTGCCTGATTGGTAAACAGGCACCAAGGAGACAGGGAAATGTCTGAGGCAGGAAGGTTAATGTATAAGCCTTCAGCAGCTCAGCTGTTAAAATTCCACTGCTGTTATGACCGAGCAGCTAAATGCTGCTCGTGTTGTCTGTGGCAGGTGACAAATCATTAGCTGAAGGTCACGTTTGTGGTCAAGAATATGTCAAAGTGGGTGGAAAATGTTTGATTTAAGAGTCCAAAGTGTGGACAATAGACTGTTTTTCTCTGGACTACAGAGAATGAGTAATAGATTAATAATGAACGGGCAAGGGCAAACACCAGGAAACAGACTTTTTATTCACAGTAAACAAAGGCTATGGGGTATTAAATCATGCAATATCAGTAGGAAAATGTCTACATATTTAATATTTCCAGAGGCTGAACTTCTCCTTCACTTTGTCTCAGAGTAAAGGTGTCAAACAAAAGGTGAGAGGGCCAGAACTGGCCCACCAAAGGCTCCAATGCAGCCCACTGGATTAGCAGTATCGTACATTTCCCAATAAACTGTGCTGCTATTCCTGCACAAAATGAATGTGTATGAAAAATTAAAAGCACTCCTAGATCCCAAAAACTTGTTTAGAACATAAACAATAAAATAATATTGTTGTTTAGCTCCAAAAATCTGAATATAAAAACAATGTTAACTTTTATTTCTATGCACTAAAAGAATGGCAGATTTTCTACTCCAGCAGTCCAACCCACCTGACAACAAACATGTGGCTTTTAAACAGAGCAAAGTTATGGCTTTATATTCAACTTTTTACAACGCGTTTCATTTTTTACATTGCTAAATGATTTTTTCAATTTTATTGAGCTGCTTTCTTCTGGGTCATTCATATCAGTACATCAAATGACTCCCAGCTGACCATCTGAAAAAATTCCAGGGGAAAAATACCCAGCACTTATTAACAGGAATTTTAGACTATTTCAGATGCCAACTGTTATTAGGTTTCTCAAAAAGTATGTCATGGGATGAAGGTAGGGGTGATTTAAGACATTTTTCTCGGATTTTCTTTGGGGGGCTATTTTATAGAAAACAACTTGAACTAGGTCCTTCAGTTTTTAGGGTAAATAGTTGGTACTATGGCTATAATGAATAGAAACTGTCAGCTCTTGATGGGCGGGAAACCACCTGATTTGGACCATTTTAAAGCATACTGGGTGGTGTGTATGTGATATATCAGTCCCCTACCTGTCAAACTGTGGTTCCTACAGACCTCTAAATCTGAAGGACCTACCTCAAGTAGTTTTCTAGATAAATGGCTGATGTTTTTGTCTCCTCTAACACAAGAATTTCTCAAGTTTTGGGATAAAGTATAGGTCATCTTATCTTTTAAACTTGTTCTCCTGGCTAAGTAAAATATATGACACCGACATCATTATTGAATTTTTTTCTGCCCAGATTTTAAACTGAGAATTACTGAGTAGGAATCTCATTTATTTTTTAAGCAAAGACATATAAAATGTAGTTAAAGGGCTCATTGTCAACAAATACTAATCCAGTATTAACAAATTTAGCTGCACTCTAGAGTCTGACAGAGAACAGGCAGAGACTTTGAGACTGAACGTAAATGGCATTAATGCAGAAGTGAAAGAAATAAAGAGATGATAAGAACAGATAAAATAAATGGAGTGCAGGCACACCGGACAATCTGAACAAGTAGGACATGCTCAGCAAACATGGTCGCATAGGCAAAGAAGCAATTAATCTCTTTGATATAGTTTTTTTTCTACCTGATATTGTTCAGTAGATTTACAATGACCCATAACCCAGAGAACCAGCATAAAACACCATGTGGGTTTTCAAAGTAGGCTCCAAGAAACAAGCTCACTCGCTCTCTATGCTTCTGGAGGAGGCTGACTGTTAAAAATAACGCAACACCATCGAGTCCAATTCAAGCTGGGCCTTAAAAAAATGATGCAAACTTCATTTTATTGAACTCTGCAGTTTCTATTTGCAAAAATCTGTCACTTTCTTCAATAAACGTCTAAAAGAAAGCAGCTAAAACCTGAATATTTATGCACTGTGCCACAAAAGGTAAGCAGCTAAGCCATGAAGAGAAAAGAAATAACTGATGTATCATTGGTTAATCATTTATTTGATTAACTGAGTCATACATCAGCCTAAAATATGCAGGAAATGCAAAACTAAATGCCCATCATGTGCTCCAAAGGGCCAGACTGGTACTTTTACACTGCCTGTTTAGCTTTTTAATAAGTTTAAAGCATTTAAAACCTGCCAATATTCAAAATTTACAGCCAACAATCTCAGGTAAAAGATTATCCTGAAGTTCATTTTAGCTCTAAATCATTTAAAGTCTTTCTGGTTCCACCTTCAGAATAACAAACTATTTTATCTGACTGCAGATTACAGGTTCAGAACAGTTACACTGCAAAACAAACGGGTTTCATTATATTTAAAAAAAAAAAAAAAGAGATTTTCTAGCCTGTTAGTTTAAGCTAAGTTAAACAATAAAACCACAACTGCTTTGCTGGATGCCATTCCCGTCTCTACAGTGGAGCAGAGAAATGAAGGATTTTATAATTGCATATAAACAATTGTTATTATTAGCTGTGCTCTGTTCCACTTTGCAATAACTCCCTTTACTTTTGTCCCTCCCTTGAAGTCCACTCCCCATCAGGCTGTTGCAGGTTTAGTTCAGTGCACATTTATTTGGCTTTGTTTTTTAAATAAGACTGTTTAGTTTGTGTAACTTGGTGCGCTTCGTTTCTGCAGATGTGAACACGATAATCGCACTCAGGTGCGGACTGAAGCGACTGCACCGAGACGAGGTAGCCGGGTACTCAGCCACACAAATTGAAGCAACTAGCCATATAATGAACCAAGGCCTCACATGGAGGAACGACAGGGTATGCAGCCTTATTGATATTATCTGAAGACATTTATTCATACAGTTCTGTCTGTAATGTTGCCCAGATAAACACTAATGTCAGGAGTAAATTCTCCACCTTATCCAGCAGTCCAGACCACGACACCCTTGCTGCTCCCACCCTGGACACACCTGTACAAAACGCAGACTGAACGTTCTCACATGATCTGTAGTCTGCTTGGAGTTTTCTCTGTGTGAAAAGAAACCAAACCACGGGAAAAAGCTACAAGTTACAGCCTCATCAGCTCATTTGGACCGGAGTAAACAAACTACAGGCGTTAAAATGCCATTAACTAACCTTCATGAGGCCACCCGCAGTCATTTATGATCCCAGCTGTAAGTTTACATGTGCTGTTGTGATACTTTAATTGCTACCATGAATTTTTGTTTTTAATTTTTTTTTTTTTTACAAGAATTGGCCCAATGATGTGGAAAAATGATAAAGGACAAAATGTTTTGCATGCAAAGTACATATACACATATGTATGGGTTTTTTCCAATATTAAATACTATGATTGTAAGTTTCCATGTCTAACCACTACACTGTAATATTTTCCATTGAACCATGACTAACAGACATCATGCAGCAAGATTTCCTGCTGCAGAAGTCTTGAGGCAGATACTTAATGCCCAAAGAGATGATAAATCTAATATTTTAAATGTAGCACATCTAAAAAAAAAAAAACCCTCCCGGATTATGACAACCTCATTGTAATTTGTTGTTGAACAAACTATTACTGGAGTCACCAGTTCAGCTGTATTTTGGACATTATAATAAATAAAACTCTCAAATATTTTAAGTTTTAAAATGTATATTTCTTGACTAGTATTATTGAAAAAAAGGTAACCAAAAATTTGTACAAAATTTCAACAAAGGCTGTAATTATCTTTAATAGACAAAAGGAATTATTGCTATATAAAAATAATATATCTACATAATATATAATAACTCTGCCATTTTAGTTGCTAACAAAGGTTTGTTCTTTTTAAAGTATAATAAATCCACTATTTTCCCATTAACCATGTTATCATATTAAACAATTTTGACCAAAATCATTGTAAAGTCTTTGCTATAATTTTGCCATTTCTGCCAACACAGAATACTGAAAAATTACTGAATCTGACAGGAGACAGCCACTGATGCTGTAACATCATGCTGCATTTTCACATCATAGTATCTTGGTTTATAGTTTCCTCAAAGGGTGTAATGTAGTAAAGTGACACTTACAAAAAGCACCACTCAAATGCTAACTGACTGATTGATTAGCCATATGTAGTGGAAAGCAGCAGCGCCCTGCACTACTTTTAAATCAAACACGCCCAAAAAAAAAAAAAGAAAGAAAATGTAGCCTGTGTTGGACATCACGAGTCTCCATCCTGCGTGACTCCAATTACATTTAAATCAAACACAAAAACCAGAGGCGTGCTGCAGTGTGTGCATGCACTTCAAACACACACACACACACACACACACACACACACACACACACACACACACACACACACACACACACAGAGAGAGCAGGCTGCTGCACTCAGGCAGCTCTCAGCTCAGTGGCTACGGATGTCTGGCAAACAACAGGATAATATGCGGCAGTGAGTGACAGGCACCCCACCACCACCAAACACACCACCATCCTCCTCCTCCTCCTCCTCCACCACCACCAGCTAACCCCGCTCCCCGCCTGCTGATGGAGGGTAACAGTTCGTATGGCTACCTAATGTCAAAGGAGGCAAACCGAATTTTGTAAAACGGCCCCCGATATCATATTAAAATGACTTGGCATGGGTGGGTGAAGCAGAGAAAGCGGGTGGTGTCGAACAGGAAGGAGACAATGAATGGCTGAAGCTTAGCGCTGATATGCGCCTCATCCTCAGCCTCAGTAGTGATGGCATTCAGCAGCGCAAAGCCTCTGCTGCCCCAAAAACACACACTGCCTCACTCTCGACCATGCGCTCGGGTTTAATCCACGTTTAGCCGACCGCGCGCGCGCACACTCACACACGCGCGCATACATCCGCACAATAACCGGGACCAGCGGGAGTACAGCTGCTACTAGCTAACATCGCGCACACACACATTAATTGTATTGTCTCCTGCCGGTGTGTCTCTCTTCGTCTACTTCGAACAAACGCTACAAATCAGATTCAGACACCAAACCCCGCCCGTTTTTTAGAAGACCCCTTAAGCACCCAAGGGACCCCCCTATGGTTCCGTTCGAGTTCGGCTAAATGGTTTAAAATTACACCCGCGGCCCGCTAGCTAATACAAATTCATACACTCACCGCTTTGCTGTCCCAGTTCACGACGGAGCGGAACTTCCGCTACTGACCGCTCACAGGCGAGGGGCGGGGCAGAGCGTGGAGACGTCATCTCATAGCCACGCCCCGTTCCGGATCGCAGCCTCCTGTTTTAGGGTTTAAATCTAAAATTAGATGCTTTTCAAGCTGTTTCGGCTTCGTTTTAAACCCATTTTTCAAAGTCCTGTCAACCTCATTAAAGGACAAGTCCGAGTGATATGTTAGATTTTTACCTACAGTTAAAAAAAATCCCTAAAATCCCCTTTAACTACATATATAGCTTTATTCTGAGCAATATTAAGACCATTATATTTTACAGAGGAATCCTTTTTGAATGACTCTTTATATTTAACATACCTACAGTTTCCTTTATCTATGACATATATTCTAAAATGTCATTAACTACGGTTTTTGGCCATTTTATGCAAAAGGTAGTTCTTAAAAAACAATTACATTTAGACGACCTTTGTCTGTGACTTCTTACAAGAACAGAAAAAACTGTTTTAGTGATGCTAGAAAAAAAAAAACATTAAAATTTGAGGTGTGTTTGAGTGGAGTATATATTACACTATGCTAGAATCATTTTAATATTAATATAGATGAACTGGTCCACAACACTTTGATCAACAGATTGCTGTGGAATCAATATTAGGTTGTTTTTTATCCTTGGCTACTTCCAGGCTGCTGCTTCAAGCTAAATGTAGTTAAACACCTGGTATGTAGATGTGCTATGTTAAAAATATTTTGTGCAGAGCACCCAAAAGTTTTGGTACTCTATATCTGTTAGCCCTGGCTCCTTTAGAGACATTACAATGCAGTGACTGCATGTGGAAAATTACAATAAAATCAAAGTCTATGCTGTAAAAAATACACACACACAACATGCATGTATACCTACTGGACACTTTATTAGGTACACCTTGGCAGTGCCAGGTTGGACCTTCCTCTTGGCTTCAGAACTGATTTAATTCCTCATGGGAACATTCAGCAGAGCGCATCACGCAGTTGCTGCAGAATCTTCTGCTGCATATCCATGATATGAATATCCCGTTCCACCACATCCTAAAGATCTGGTGACTGTGGAGGTCATAAAGGAATGGACGCGGGCAGCAAGAACACTCAGGTAGGCTGTGGAGTAGATGATGCTAAGCTGGTGCTATGGGGTGCGTCAAGAAAATATCACCTCATTATTACACCACCTGCAGTCTGGAACCACGCTTTCCATGTTGTTTATACTGAATACCATCATTTCCACCAACCTTCTGAACTGTAGCCTCAGTTTCCTGTTCTTAGCTGACAGGAGTGGACCTGGTGTGGTCTCATGCTGCTGGAGCCCGTCTGCATCAAGGTTTGACACTGAGAGATGCTCTTCTGCATGTCTTGGTTGTAATGAGTGGTTACTGTTGTCCTCCTGTCAGCCCAAAGCAGTCTGGCCATTCTCCTGTGACCTCTGACATCAACAAGGTGTCCTCACCCACAGAGCTGCTGCTCACTGGATAGTTTCTCTTTTTGGGATCATCCTCTGTAAATCCTGGACATGGCTGTGTGGGAAAATCCCAGCAGATCCCAGTAGAAGCCCATCTGGCACCAACAAACATGTCACATTCAAAGTCATTTAAATCACCGTTCTTCCCCACTCCAATGTTTGGTTTGAACTTCAGCAGGTCACCTTGACCACGTCTGTGTGGCTAAATGCACTGATTTGCTGCCCTGTGATTGGTTGATTAGATACTGATGTAAACAGTTGAACACCTAACAAACCTGTTATGAAAATGATGGATGTCACACTAACACAAGACCAAAAATAACCCCTTGTGAATGCGCCTAATTTTAAATAAATGCAAGTGTAATATTTTAATCATTTCTACTTGAGCAAGCTAATTAGTGATAGTTCTGAATTTAATCATGTTCCTGTATATAAACTGCCTCTCAAAATATATAATTTCCTTCAGCTTCCTTGTGGTTTACATATAAAGGTCATATAATCGCAAAAGCTGCTTATGTGCCACTTTTTTGACCTAAAATGAGATCACTGAGTATTTTAAGAATAAACTCTCATTTATTTTGAAGCTGGATACACATAAATATACCCCTCCATACTGAGGGAACACATTCCTGTAAATGACTCCCACAGAGCGACTGATGACTCAACTTTTCACTAGCACAGTATTACTAAAAGTGGCATCATGTAGCTGCAGAAGAAAAGAGGAGTGTACGGGTCACTGTTAATGGCACAACAGCAGTAAGTATTCACTAAAAAGCTGCAGAAAATGGTTGTGAAAGGTAAAGAGGAACTAGACTATTTTCCTTCCTGATTTCATAACTTTCTTTGCACTCTGATTCAAACCTTGATCTGACTCATTAAGCCTGTCATCTCACTGCAGAGAGAAAGCGAAGAGAAACGCATTCATTGGGTAAGAAAAAGCTCTTCAATGGAGGTCAAACATGACTGCAGTGACAAAAGGAGCCACTAGATGGCAGAAAAAAACCAGTGCAAATTATTGGCTTTACTAAAGTTTTTTTTTTTTTAAATAACTTAAACATCTCTAATCTGTATATGTATATATATAATAAAAGTCAGTTTATTTATAGGTTTATACCCAATAGCCAAACTATGTGAGGCTAATTTTACATCAGGTGTGTAAACACAGCAATTAGGACTTTAAATTAGTCAAAAAATAAAAAAAAATCTTTGTTTTAATTTCCAGGATTTAATATTTTATTTACAAGTTTCTGTCATTTTATTAAAGAGGTGATCATCTTTGGATTAAGCTGAGAAGAGCAGACTTTATCTGAGCTTGAAATGTTTCATGCATTTATTATTCAGGTGCTTGCCCACATTAAACTTTCACACTTTATTGCCATAGAAATCAGACACATCTTAGCGCTTCAAGTAGCATATAAGCTCCGCTGGTCTTCAGACGTCAGTGCTCAGTCCCGGTCGATCTCGACCAACCTGCCGGTACGCAGCGCTGAACTCATCTTTGACTTCGTGACAATCGGAATGACGCCACTACAACCTTTAACTGCCTCCTCTTCCTCTTCCCACCTCTCCGAGCTCTCAGGAAATGAAGTTGGTTTGCGGGATGATGCTCTCCACTTTGTGATCTGCAGGATTTGCTGTGGCCTCGTAGTTACAGATGGTCACTTCGTGTCTGTGAGCCTTAAGAAGGGCACAGAAACAAAACAAAGCAGTGATGGGGAGCTGTTACTGAGACTGACCCTCTGTTTGCTGTCTATTTGTTCTGTACAATTACCTTATGCATTTGCATAAACAATGTATTAAAGGAACAATGCAAAGTGTACAAAAAAGCTAAAGGCTTTGAATACTTCATGAAGTGCCTGCAAATGTTTCCCCTGCCACGATCTTTCCAGTATCTGTAAAGCTTTCTGAGCTGCAGTAACCACTGTAAATGGTGCCAATAGCATTAATGATTAATTTCCACATCTCTGTCAGTTAAACTATGCCTCGGAAATCACCGGCAATGATCAGGAAGCAAAGCAAGTCCATCAAAACCAGGGAAATAAAAAGAAACTAACTTCACACTCAAGACATAAAACACACCCTTTAATTCTGATGAGACACACACACACACACACACACACACACACACACACACACACACACACACACACACACCTAACGTCGTCGCCTAAATAATCCATGACGCCACAAATATTTAGGAGTAATACAAAGAACAGAAAGGACTATTACTACACAGGATCACTCAGAGTCTGAAACAGAAACTCCAGAAAGATCTGGATCTGCTGCCCTGAGGATGAGAGACATAAGTCTCTTGTTTGAGTGTAGTAATGATGTGACACAAACTGCCAAATCAAGCATGGAAATGCCTGAGAAAGAACTGATTCACAGAAACACTCACGACTATATTCCAACATGTAGGGCCGTGATGAAGCTTCCTATTCTGTCAAGGACGCATTCGTTATAACTTTGCTGTACCTGCCTGTTTATTGGGTGCATCTATTGGGTGCATCGAGCTGCAAAGGTTCCTCCTTAGGAAAGTGTAAACCTGATTATCCTGCAGACTGTGGTTGCTGTAGATCAGTCAGAGATGTTTCCAATATTTAGTCATCATTAAGGTCCTTTCCACCCCAGGAGCTTCTCCCCAGGGCGCTTCGGAGCTCTTAGAGGAGCTTTGTGCAAAAAGGTGGAAATGCAGACGCCTGACAGCCCAAAGGATCGTTCTGCCTTAATGGCTTTTTGAGAACCAACCTCATTATAATGGTTTGAGAACCAAACATTAAGTAGCAAAAGGCTGGGTTATTTAACGGCTAAGCTGCATCTGAGAGTCTGCGGGGTGGACTTCCCACCTCACTGATAACAGTGGCTCCAGAGTGGAACCAGTGGAAACAGGCAGAAAAAAGGAATTCATTACAGCGTCGGTGCTGAACTTGTTGGAAGCTGCGACACACACAGCAGGCTGAACTATCCCCTGAATGATCATCTACAGCACCGCGATCGGAAAAGGAAGCAGATCACCAACGCTGCTTCAGTTCAGACTGACCTCTGAATACTCTCCTCTGAGGCCGATGTAGTACACCCGGGTGCTCTCTGCTCCGAAGTTCCTCGAGATGT
Organism: Archocentrus centrarchus; assembly: GCF_007364275.1. NCBI lineage: Eukaryota > Metazoa > Chordata > Actinopteri > Cichliformes > Cichlidae > Archocentrus > Archocentrus centrarchus. Next base: position 8,069,587 of record NC_044356.1, read on the forward strand.
GGATGGAGAGGTGCTGAACGCTGGAAAAACGAGCAATCCTAGACACAGAACGAGAGGCGCTCTGGTTAAAGGCAAAGGCTGCACGAATGATGCAAATGTACTCAAACAATATGTCTCAGCGTGAGAGTTTTAGATATCATATTGTACAAGTGTATTAACAGAAACCGACAGAGTAGGCTGGCATAAGTATGATCATAATGTCTATAATGAGTGTGTTAATGATACTTGTCTGAGTTTCACAGCGAGCGTCAGTCCTTCATCTTCAGCTTGTGTTTCAGCGAGGAGCAAAAAAAAAAAAAAAAAAAAAAAAAACCGCCAATATGAAGTACAGACCAAACCAAAAGACAAAATAAAACCACCTCAGTCAGCCATAATGAATGCATTATGGCTGTCATCTTTGAAAAGTATCATTGTAATTTCATTAAAATTTCCATTAAACGCAGCATCCTGCTCCCAGTTGGTCGCTGCTGTGAGTTTGGTGTATTTTAACTGAAACAGCATCTTTCCTCGACTCTTTCAGAGTTGTTAGAAGAGCCGTTTTTTTTTTTTTTTTTAAGAGCCCACAGCTAACCAGCAAAAGTGATAAAAAGTGAGTGAAAGTGAAATCTGAGTGGGAAAAAAGTAAAACCAAACAGTTTACCAGCGTGGAAGAAGAGCATTTCAGCCACTGCGAAAAAGCATTTTCTGCCGTCTGTAAGTCAACATTTCGGTTTATCGTTGCAAAACTTTAGACTCAGGTGTTTCAGTCAATGAGTTTGAGATAATCCAAAATGTGTTACAGACGGCCAAAAAATGCTCGTTCAGAGGCTCAAACAGGCTTCCATATATTCGTGCTATCACTCCCATTTCAACCAGTCGGCAGTTGACCTGCACACAACGTCATCCCCGCTGGGCTGCACACTGTTCATTTTTTGAGGACTGCACACAAACACAACACTGTGAATTCAGCTCAGCACCACCTCTGGGAGTCCCCCATGCAGACCGCAGGTCCCTGAACCTCGGCTGTTTTCTCCAAGCAGCCGCTACATGAAAACGTGCACACCAACACACACACCTTCTCCACAACGGGGAGACACAGGCGGTATCTTACAAAGCACCTTTATGCGCGAGATGAGAACATGCTGGAAAACCGGCTTTTCGTGGGTGCACAGAAAAAGTTAGAATAATGTGATCAGGAGCTGTAAACTTAGACTGAGACGTCTGTTTAACACGAGCACCTCAGTGAGTGGCACATCGAGTGTCTTCAGTGTGGGTGTTTTCTTCCTGCAGCCATTAAACTACAGAAAGATTTTCATCCATCTTCAACACTTTCTGGAGTGCAGGAGCTTTTTTTGTGTTACTGTGATTTGTGCTCTCACTTTGTTGGGTACTCCAGCTCAGCGCCAGGATCTCTGTTGAGTCTGAAAGCCTGTTCAGGCTCTCTGCCGGTGTCATCAAAGGACATCTGAGGGATGTTCTTGTAGCTGAAAACACACACACACACACAAAAGGCCAACAGGATAAATGTAACCAGAAGATGCTGCTTCCAAGTTAACTTACAATCAGGCAGCTAATTTTCTCCTTTCTTAAATAGATGATGTGTGAAGTCTAACTTAGAAAACAGGCTCCAGCCTGCAGCTCTGTTTTCCTGCAATGTCTCAGACACGAGCACTCACAGTCGTATCTCAGCTGGATGAGAGCTATCGTCTTCACCGGAGATGATGATGCCTTTAAGCTTCACGCTGCCCGTAAAACTGAAAGAGAGGACACACAGTTGCTTTGGTACAGGCGTGTGTGTACACACACACACACACACACACACACACACACACACACACACACACACACACGCACGCTGAAGCAGAGGAACGCCAAGTTGTGAAAACAAAAAAATGAAATTAGAAGCATAAACGCGTCGGTCTGAAATTACAAGGCCTGGGGCTTAAAGTTTATATATGACTGATGAAAGGGGACCTTTACTGCTGATTTCCAGCATTTTTATTCAGGGACTCCACCACAGCTTCATTTAAAACAGTCCTCACTCATTTAATGAATCTGTTCAAAAACAAGATCCTAAAATACTCAGAAGCTTTCTAAGAATCCTAACAGTCAGGCGTTAATCCCATAAAGATAAAAAGATATTCACAGAGCATTTTAGCGCTTACATAAGATGGAAACTGTGGGAAGTGGGGACGAGGACTTTAAGAGGCCGAAGAGTTTCTTAAGCAAAGAGGAAATGTCAAAGTGCAGAGCAGCAGAAAGCCCCTCCCAGAGAGGAAAAATGCCAGTACTTCATTTTTAGGGGATTCAATCACCTCTGATGCAACGAGGAAACTTAACAGCTGATTGATGATTGATTTATAATTCTGACATTTACAGGCCAAGTTAGAAGATTCTTATGTTTGTGAATGCAGGCCCTGATTAAACGACAGCCTCTCCGTCCCTCTTTCATCTGATTGACCTCTTTCAGGAAGCCTGCTGAGGGGCAGCTGTGAACTGTGCTGCCTGCAGAAGATGAACAAATGAAGAAAACTGATGGAAACAGAGTGCTGCCTGAACCCGAGGCTTCGATATAACAACACTTTCACACAACTTTACTTCATTATTTGAAACTCTGAACATGTTTGATATGAACTTCTAAGGCTATAAATTAAATTGACATGAGGAAAAAAAATGTAGAAAATAGGTCCCCTTAAATCATTTGTCATTTATCAAATCTGCAGCAACTCTGACCAGTTCACCTCCTACTGATAGCGTGTTAGCATGCTACAGGCAGCCGCTGTGCAGAGAGAAACGTGGCGCAATGATGAAAAAGAGGAAGGTGTTACTCATCACCTTTGGGGACCCTTTATTTAATTTGAGAAATTAAATAAAGCAGTGGTTAGCACTGCTGCCTCAGAATACCATCTGGAAGGCCTGGGTTCGATTCCACCTTGGCCCAGGCCCCTCCCTCTCTCTCTGCGTGGAGTTTGCATGTTCTCCCCGTGTCTGCGTGGGTTTCCTCCCACAGTCCAAAGACATGCACTTACTGGGGTTAGGTTAATTGCCTAAATTGCCCATAGGTGTGAATGTGAGTGTGGATGTCGTCTGTCTCTGTGTTGGTCCTGCGACAGGCTGGCGACCTGTACAGGTGTACCCTGCCTCTCGCCCTATGTCAGCTGGGATAGGCTCCACTCCCCCCCCCCCCCCGACCCTAAATAGGATAAGCGGAAGTGAATGGATGGATGGATGAAAATAAAATAAATATAAAATTAAAAACTAAGAGGTCAAACAGAGGTAGAGGACATGAAGAGAGGTAAGAATTGTGAGATTTATCCTGCAGAGACTATCACATGAAATCGAAGTAGCAGTGCTGGCAGACTGCAGTGCATGCTGGGATGCATACTGTGTGCAGAGACGGCAGGAGTTCAGGCTAACGGTGATGCTGATGATTTTAGGACTTACGGGATGTTGAACAGCAGCTCTTCATCTGCGTCGCTCTCCACGAACTGCGAGCAGAAAAAACAAGGTGTGAATTCTGGGCTGCATCGTTAATACAGAGAATACAGGCTGTCTGATGAGGATGTCCCCGCGTTAATGTTGGACCTGATTAAAAGCTGTTCGAGCTCTCAAACTGAAAATGTGCTCAGTGTGAAAATGAGATGCTTTTTGAAAAAAAAAAACCCAAACATGACTGTAAACTGAGTATTTTTGGGTTTGGGACTCGCTGACAGCTCTGCACGATGTGAAAAATTAAAAACATTATTCAGAAAACAAGTCATCTGATCGCTCCCCGGCCGTCCTGGGGGCTTCCCGTAAAGTTCACTGAGGAAAATCAGGTTTATTTTTAAAAACGTTTTATAAATTATTATGAAAATATGAAGTCAACAAAGTGTTTTTGGATCTGTGAGACAGTGTGGGAGGTTTCATTAAAATTGTACTGAGAAATTCTAAAACCCGAGGGTGGAAAACTGCCAGAAATCACCTTTATGACCTCTAAATGTCTCGTTTTGTCTGAGTAACGACTGCTGAGTCATTCCTATATTAATCAGGGTGAGAGAGAACTGAACAACAAACTGCAGCAGCTCCCTGATCTCCTGTACAGGAGTCTCATCTCTGTGCTCATTTACATCTTAGTTTGGCTGCTGGGGGGGAGGGTCAGCCGACATGTCTCTCTGGTCATTTTATGTATATTTGTGGTTGCTTTGCACCTCAGTGCACTGATGTGTTTCATTGGGATAGTCTGTGGTCACTTGATGCACCTTGTTTGGGGTCAGCTGACATGTCTCCGTGGTCATTTTACATACATCTGTAGCTGCTTTCTGTCTAATGGGAGTCCTTTGTGGTCATTTTTTGCCTCTGTGTAGTAATATTACGCTTTATTATGATAATTTAGGGACACTTTACGCACCTCTGTTCCATCTATGGTTTTTGCGTGCGCCTTCCTCGTGCTAGGCCCGTTTACAAACCAATCTATAATCAATAAGTTACCTTAATAAATCAAACTCTGAGAAGCTGCTGACTTAATGCGCAGACCGAACCTACCGCCTCTCCTGCACCTCTAACCCCGGTAAAGTTTTGTTTGCATGCTGCGCAGCTCCGCAGCGGGCACGGGGCGGCTCTACCGGGACCCCTGCCCGGGGGAGAGGCTCTATGCGGCCGTTACCTTGTCCCGCTCTTTCCGCTTGTCCCATGGTTTGAACACCAGCTTGCCATCTCCGTCCCGGCTCTCGTTGAGACACTGCAGCTTCTCCAGGTCGATCCGCTGAAACAGTCCGTACTCCAGGCCCCTCTCTGCGGGCTCATGCTCACCCGCGCACCCGCAGCCGTGCCCGTGACCATGACCGTGCCCGTGCCCAGACATCGTGGCTGCTTTCCGGTTCTGACCACCGGGAGAAATAAATCGCAGCGTTCACGCTGAAGCGTTTTTATAGCGTGAAATGAGATCAGCAAGTTTCACTTGGAAGCGTGAGACTAACTGACGTCTGCGTCAAGCGAAGCGAAGTCACGAATTAGCTTCCGGTACGAGGGTTTCAAAATAAAACTAAGGGTCGTGTAAAATAAAAGAATCGTGTTATTTCTCATTCAGAGAGGAAAATTGTAGTAAACATTAATTTTAAAAAGTATTTCCCACACCTCACTTCATTTACTTTTCTCTCCCACTCACTGATTGGCTCATGTGTTCCTTTGTCATCTGATTACGAGCACCTGTCACACCTTAATTAAAGGCTGCACTACCTCCCTTTCTCTCAGCTCCAGTAAAATGAGTTTCTTATTCATTATTTCTTAACCAATATTTGTTACTTCAAGCAATCACTTTATTTATCTTTATGCGAATTTGAGACAAAGTAACTTTGTTTTTTCTTTGCTTCCCAGAAAGTCCACATCTCCACAAAAAATAAATATTTGTTCACTAAGACATAATTTGATCATTGTAATCATACATAATGATGGCAGACATCAAAAGACATAAAAATCAAAAGTAATGTAATTTTTAATGTCCTGAATATAAACAGGATAAAAGTGCATCTCCAGAGTTTTAGATTTAATTCAGAGTGTCTTATGTGCTTCATATACTGTGCATTGTATATTTTTAAGTGTGATATATCTGATGTGTTGTATGTCTGTGTTTTGTGGCCCAGTAATGAAGACCTTTAAGGTGAACAGGTAGTTTAATAGAGCATCGGGATTTTCAGAGTAGTGATGGGAATATGAAGCCTTTGATTCTTACATTTGACAGTTGGAAAGGGTTAACAGTCTTAATTTGACATTAAAATTAAAAAAATAAAATTCCTCCTGCACATGCTGTTTGTTTCCAGTGAGCCGCAGAGTTTTTTTGAAGGGGCTGTGATCCAAACGCTTTATTTTGAAAAGGCTCCCCGCAGGAAATCGTCATCTGCACCAATGTAGCCACTTTACCCAGACGAAGCCCAAAAACATAAGCGATGCGCTCTCTGATTGGCTCACGATTTTTACCAACAAACGTCGATAGTGTCGCAAACTGTTTACAAGTGTCACGTAAAAATAAAAGCGACGTTTCCTCGACAACAAACGGAAATGATGAAGTATTTATATTCCCGATACCACCAAAGGATGAAAGCGAGTATTTTCAATTTATAAATAAATTTATGGTGCAACATAAATATTCACATGAGTTCAACGGCTTATCTAACAGGTGCTTTTCAGTGTAGCAGAAAAAATATCAAAGCTGAGGATCTAGAAGTTTCTCTAACAGCTTCACCACATAAAAACCAATAATGAGGTTTTTGTTTTAAATAAGTATTAAATGTTTAAATACACATTTTTCTCTTTCTTTCCTTTGGTCATGTTGTGCCGTTTCACAGTCCCGTAAACCAGTTCACAGATTTGGTTGGTCAGGTTGTTCTGGTAAGATGGGCTGTTTCTCTGCACCCCCATCTCCGCAGACTAATAACCCTTCATGACAGTCATGTTGAAATCAGAGACACTTCAACACAAACACTTTTAAGGGCAAAAAGTCAATTTTAATAAAAATGACCATATAACATTTATTAAAATCTAATAAAATTACAATTTGTCATCTACTTCCATTCAGGCCCATGTTGTGGGGTGCCAGGTCCCAGTGTTGAAAATAAATACATTTCATCATCATCATCAACATCATCATCATGGACTGCAGCTGCAGACAACTTATGATGGTTCTTCTTCCTACTCTCCCCTCACTCGATCGGTTTGTCACAGTGAAGCAGATAAAAACAGGGAAGCACACATTGGACAGCAGGGAAACGTGATCTGAAGCCACAGGAGGGTTAAAATGAGTCTACGCCGCCGTGCGTTCATCTGCGATATCAACTTAGCCCCATGCATTTTTAAAAAAAATGCACCGGGCAAAACAGGATTCGAGTCTTCCATCGTCCAGCTGATGTCTCGGGTGTCGGGACGTGCATCATGCATGCGATTAAGAGACAAAACAAGAGTAAAAGTGTAAAAGTTTCCCACTGTAGTGTATCATTTGGTCATAAGGGAAAACAACAGCTGACTGTTTTAAACTTAGAGCCTTTTTCTGTCCCTTACAAGGAAAAGATGAACACTTCGGGACAACATGCTTATTTCTAGTTTGAGATCAAGACCGATACAACTCTCATCTGTCGTATAATAAATACGAACCGGTCGGCACAAAGATTGGAACCAAAGGGGGGGAAAGCAGACGGGGGCGCTTTAGTAGGAATGTTACTCTGAACAAAATTATGTGACTGAATTAAGGTGTTGCATCTTGATGTTCTGGTCACAGCAGTGTCACCTTTTCTCTCAACATTTTTAAAAATGGGAAAATCTGAAAGAAATCGATTAGTGCAATCAGTCACAGACTGTAGATAAAAGATGGATGTGGACATCGTGACGTGTTTTGAAACTCAGGTGGCTTTATCCTCCTTTTTGACTCTAACGCAATAATAATTTACTGCATAAAGTTTATGTTGTGTTCATTAAGATTTAAAACTAACAACCGAGTCCATAAACTCATCAGGAAACTGTTAACTGAGTCCACAGATCAAGTGAGAAGAAGGGTCATTTTCTCATAGACTTCTATGCAATCTGAGTTCAGATCCGCCCTCTGCTGGCCATTCAACAGAATGCAGGTTCAAGGCACTACATCTTTTCTAAAATTTACAAATTTTCGATGCATGTTTTGGCTGTGAATATGTACAGATTTACACATTATTTATTGATATTTAAAGGTTCTGCTGGGCAGATTTTGTCACCAGGCTGGCCGCTCCCCTGTTTCCAGTCTTTGTGCTGCTGGAGAGAAACTGATCTTCTAATCTAACCTCGCAGCAAAGATTTCCCCCCCAAAAACGTGCGACTCTTTCTTTAAAAAAAATCTGCTGGAAAACATGATTCAGTAACAGACTGTGTGTGTTTGTGTGTCCTTTTACTGTGTGTACCATCATTTAGGATTCAAAGATTTAAGACCTGCAGAACAGACGTCACCACAGAAAAAACAAAGGAAAAAAAACAGAGAAAAAAAAAGGAAGTTAACCATTTTGCCACAAATACTGCAGAGTTCATGTGATGTGTGTGCGGGGCTGGAAGTGTGTGTGCAGGGTCGGAGGGTCTCCAGTCCAATTGCGCTAATTAAAATGACATAAAATACATTCAGTCTTTTTCACACTATCGGCGGGAGAATCTGTTCTTGAATGCTTTGATAGTTTTGGCCATCATGGGGGCGATTTCTGCAGGGATAAAGGAAACAGGAACAAATAGTTTGTTAGTGTAAAAGACACAAAAAAAATCTCAATAACAGCTTCAGCAAGACTTACTTTTGACTTGAGGCTTTTCTCGGGCGGCGTGTCCTCCTCCTCCTCCGCTCGGTGCAGAGGAGCGGGACGAGCCGGCAGGAGGAGGGTTGCTTTGTGAAGAAGAAGAGCGGCTCGATTCTCCGGAGTAGTCTATGGTAGCCGGTCTTATTCTGAAGGACACAGGAAGAGAATCACTGAGGTGAATTTAAGATAAAAACTATCCTCTGGCTGAAAGCAGATGCAGAGAGAAGATCTTCCTCAGACTTAATCTGTGATGTTGATCAATTTAATCCTGATTATTCTTTACTCACTTGATGGGAGCTGCAGCCACGGTGGAGGAGGCCGTTGAACCGCTGGTGGTTCCAAACTTCTCCTGTCGGCGCCGAACGTCACGTGGCGGCTTGGCGGCAGAGTTGACGTACGCCATCTTAACCTGGCGTCCTGCCAGAGGAAACGGCGCTCTCATTCAAACACTCGACTCGTCACAAAAAACTGCACAAACGATCGCCTTTTTTCCTGCACTTTGTAACACCTGAGCGATTAAAAGCTCGTCCCACCTTTGGGTTTGTTGGCGTGCGCAGATGTGATGTTCTGCGTGAGCATCCTCAGTCGCTCCTCGCGCTCGTCGTGCAGCCTCAGGTACATCTCCCTCCACGACTCGTACTCCTGCGGAGTCTCCCGCTTAAAGTCGCGCTGACAGTGATGCTTCCACAGCTCGTCCGATTCCTCCGTGAACCACTGAAAGAAGACGAGAAGAAGATTCAGAAAGAGACGCAACGCCATTTCTCACGACGCAACGAGACATTAGTAACACAAACATTTTGTGGAGACAGAAAAGAAGAGTTTATGATAAATAATTGCTTTAATTTGCCACAAAAACAATAACTGAGGACAGCTTATCAATAATATAAACAGCTACTTTCTTTGCAGAGGCTGTGGCAGACAATAACAATGAGTGTAATTGTTATTATAATATTTTATTTCTGTAATAACTTAAACATCTCTGTGGAAGTGGAAGCATCTCTGGAGTCCTCATAAAGAGAAGCCCGTGTGGAGGCTTTAGCGTGTTTAAACCGTTAAACCTGAAGACAACCTGGAGGTTAAGTTTTGAGGTTAAAGGTTCAGTAAAGTCTGACACGTTACCTGGTTGCTCTGCTCGATGCGGTACAGCTGCTCCGGAGTACATCGCTCCAGAACCGGCTCCAGGATCTCGAACGGCACTCCTCCCACCTCAGCGATCGCTGAAAGAGCACAGAGGCGCCGTCAGCACAGGTTTACATTTGTGAACACACTGCTGCAGAGCTGAGGGGCTTTCATATCGACCTACAGGGGGCGCTCTTGTTCTGTACTGCACACAGGAGCGTATGTGGAAATCCACACAGAGGCTAATGCACCTGACACACCCTCTGATGATCAGAGTGAAGGTATCACACTGATGCCACCATAGAAACCAGTGTTACACCGTTCAGCAGTGTGCATTTGTTTTAACCACCTGAAGATTACAGATGGGCGGAGTTCAGGTAAGGACCCCAGATGAGTCAATATTGACTTTCAAAGATTGTGGAGATCTTCAGCTGAACTGAACTGATCAACGACACCTACACCGACCATCACAGTGAAAAAGTCCGAGCCTTCAAAAATACCTGAACTGAGTCCCTGCGAGGTTACTCGAGTTTTCCAAACGCAAAACAGAAACCGAACCTTCTCAAACTCCGAGACAGCATTTGGTAAATGTTTAGTGAGACTTCACATAATGTCAAAATGTAATTAAATCAACCTCAATCAAAACAAACAAACAAAACTCTGCAACTATCGCTAAATATTTTCAAACAATAAAAACTGAACTGAGACCAGCAAACCCACCCTGCAAACCACCTGAAACGACACTATATTCAAAACATCTCTGCTCCCTGAATCCGGGCAGAAATCTGGACCTGGATCAGTTTGTGATATTTTCTACTTAAAATCAAGACTGACGCCTCCCAGTTTGTCATATTTCAGTTTCATATGTATTTGTGAAAATACGCTGCATTGCTAGAAGTCTTTGCCTGTATGCATGTCTCGGTATGCTGAAGCATTAAAAGTTCCTTTCACTGGAATTTAAGGGTCCGAGGCTTCTGAAAAACACCCCCACACCATACCCCCCCCCCCAAGTAAATAAAAACTAAAATATAAAAATATGCTAAACTACACTTTAGATCAAATTAGCTTTAATACACATGTTCAAACAGCTTCTTTGTGCCCTTTGACCCCCCCCCGCAGGGACACACGCTGCGTTTCGACTCACAGTCGATGTTGTTCTGCAGGACGCGGATGCACTGCTCGTACAGCGTCATCATCCTGGGCAGGTAGGAGGTCTTCGACCCCGAGTAGACCACCATCTTGGAGTTGAACCGCTTGCCCGTAAAGCCCGTGTCATCTTCTTCACTGTAGGCAGGAACTGAAAGTGAAGTCAGAAGGGAGTGGAAGTCAGAGCACGCCTGGAGGTAGAGGATGAGGAAGAATGTCTGCAGCTATGCTGACACCAGCAAGAAAAATCACTTGAAACTACATGTGTGACTCCACGCATGAAAGATGCTTTTATGGTTTCAGAAGCGCACAGACACAGAAGGAGGAAAAGAACGATAATTAAAGAAAAGTCTACAAAGACAAACCTGCACATCAGCCACAATCACACTAAAGCTCCTACATGACACGAAGTGAGCGGTTAACTCAAAGTTTAGCTGCAAGTATTTGTTTCGTAGTTATTAGTTAAAGACAAAAATGTTTGAGACACTTAATTTATGCACAAACACAGGCACAGAGAGACTGCTGTAAGGGTCCACCCTTTCCCGTCTGTGTCTTCAGAAATAAGGACTACAACGATCACCCGCTTTGGTGTTCTCGTGGACCTTCAAGCCTGTGGTGTGAGGGGGGGGGGCCTTACCTTTGCGTCTCTGAGGGGACAGCGGCGTGACGTCGATGGAGGGCAGAGGTCTGTAGTTGGGCTGAATCGCTGGCAGCGGGATTTCAGGAAGAGTCGGCACAGCTTCAACCACCTGTGATAAGAAATTATTTAAGCCAAAAGCTGCAAGTGCAGTCAAACAGACAGGGAGCTCAACTACACAGGAAATGCAGACAAAAGCAAAGTCTCAATATGATACAATAAGAAGCATAAATCTGACATGATTACTGCTGTTGTGATAGGAGATGGTAAAGATCAAACCTGCACAATAACAGGATGCAGTGATACAGCTGGTTAAAGTGAGGGTCTGAGCTGCTGCTTTGTGCCTCTGATGGTGAAAACTTCAACTTGTTTTTCTTTTTAGGGAAATGGAAAAACTCACTGAGGCAAAGATTGTGTTTGTGTGGCCAAAAAATTCCTGCTTTTTCAATACCAAGATGGCATGTGCAGCAGTTCTGCTCCTCTTATCGTGTTCAGGGTCATGGAGGTGGGGGGCCTGGAGCCTATCATAAGGCCCCAGCTGTCATAGGGCGAGAGGCGAGAGGCAGGGTACACCCTGTACAGGTCAGGCCGTCCTGTCGCAGGGCTAACACTTGTATATTGTCTTATAGTTTTTATACTTATTTGTTTTTTGTTTTTTGTTTTTTTTCTGTAAGCACGAAGTACCGCAGCAATTTCCTAATGCTGTGAACCTGTTCACCCATATGGCAATAAAAACCTTCTGATTCTGATTCTGAGAGACAGACAACCATTCACATTCACACCTATGGGCAATTTAGAGTCACCAATTAACCTAACCCCAGTAACTACATGTCTTTGGACTGTGGGAGGAAACCCACGCAGACACAAGGAGAACATGCAAACTCCCGGGCCAAGGTGGATTCAAACCTAGACCTTCTAGATGTCCTCCTAGCTGTGAGGCAGCAGTGCTAACCATAATGCCACCGTGCTGCCCAGTTTTGGTCATGCCGTCTGAATTTTCCCTCTCAAATGCCTCGGGACGCTCTCTCTACCTTTAAAGTTGAACTCTGAACTTTCCTTTATGATCAAGCTGGATCAGGTGACCCTGAAACGTCCCTTAGTTATGCTGTGATAGATTCAGGCTGCTGCAGGACCTGCGATGCATTAAATTTTGTCTGCTCTCTGTTATTGCTCGTCTCTTTATGCTCTCCCTTTTTCTCTCTCCCTCACCCTCAATGTCGGCACCACCCTGAGCCGGGTCCTGCTGGAGGTTCTCTTTCTTATAATGTAGGACCTTTGTAGGAGCTTTTTTTCTAATGTAGGACCTTATAATATAAAACAGCTCCAAGTGGCTTTCTGTGAATTGGTGCTATAAATAAGATTGAAATTAAATGTATTAAAACTGTCCTGTTTCAGGCAGTCCATGGTTAGTTTAGCTTAGCAAAGACGCTGGACTGACCTTTGTTTGTGTCTCTCTACTATGTACAAGTACACAGTATGTGTAACAGGACAGAACAACTTGTATTACTTGAGAGGGGCTGTTCGTTCTGCCAGTAGCAGAGACTCAGACATGGTGACGTCACCGATGTGGTTTGTGCTTTCAATCGATATTTTTGGCGATTGCATCAGAGGTAACGAGTGAGGCGTGGATCACAAACGGAGGCCACTGCGCACTCGTATGGTTGCATTGTGTCAGTCACAAGGTAGACCCACCCTGAAAGCATATTCTGCTTTATCCTCCAACAACTGGACCATAATTTACAAAATGACCAAAATGTTTTATTATATAAGACCTTAAAATAGCGATTGACGACTTCCCAAGATGGCGCCGAGGTGAACAGACGCACTGAACGAGCGCTCCCAACACGGCTGATTAGCTCCCCTACGCCAAAGCTGTATTGACATTTTTGAATTCATAAATTTATGATGAGAAGGGGAAAGACACTAAAAGGTAACTGTAAATCAAACCAGATACAAGAAACAGGCGAGAGAGACTCTAAAGGGAAAGCCGACGAAGACGTAAACGACCAACACATGGCTATGGCAGGCCTCCAAGCTAGCATCGAAGCCATCCACAAAGAGATTGTAGCCATTCGCACAGACGTGAAAGAAGAACTAAGCTGCTTTCGTGACAACCTCTCCGGCGACATGAAGAGAGATCTAACCATTTTCAAAGAGGAGGTTAACGAAAAGCTAAACGCAATTGCGACCGACATGAAGGAGACCAGAGACAAAGCGGAGGAGTCGTTAAAACGAGTTGCAGAAATGGAGGAATGGACTGCGGTGGCGAAAGAGGTGCTGTCCCAAACCACAAGCAATCAAGATAAAATTCAAGCCAAGCTGACTGAGTTAGAAGCACGCTCACGAAGAAATAACATCCGTATATACGGGATTCCTGAAGACACAGAGGGTGAGAATTTATTGGAGTTTATTGAAAGTTTTATCAAGGCTGAGCTGTCACTTCAGGATAACGATCTGGCTATACAACGTTGCCACCGTGCTCTGGGCCCCAAACCACCGCAGAATGCCAACCCCCGCTCCGTCGTGATTTATTTTTTGGCATACAGAACTAAGGATTTGGTGCTCCGCTCTGCATGGAAGAAAGGAGAGATTCGCCTCAATCAGCAACGTGTATACTTTGACCATGACTACCCGGCAGAGACCCAAAAGAAGCGGAAAGCTTATGCCCCCATCAGAAAATTTCTGAAAGAAAAAGGTCTCCGCTTTCAAACCCCACCGCCGGCAAAGCTCCGTGTGTTTTTTGACAGTGGTTCGGTTACATATAACAGCGCAGATGAGGCCATAAAGGATCTAAAGAAGAGGGGTCTCACACTTGACTACAACAGTAATGACAATCCCCCCACGACACCACCGATGGAGAGACTGGGCAGACTGTCCTGGGAGAGGGTGGAGGCCAAACGACCGAACCCAGATACGCACGGAGAAAGAGCACGGAAAAAACTCAGCGGATTTCGTCATGATGCCGGGGACACAGCCCCTCCGCCAAGATAAACTCATTCATGTAACTTCCTTGTGGTAAGATTTGCAATCATAGTGCCTTAATCCAGCGTATGGACTAAAAACGGAATATTTGCATAAAGAGACACTGTCAGATTTCACCTTAACCATCTCTCACCCTGTCTTTGCTAATGTTAACAAGATAGACGCCAGTTACCGTTACACACAGATTACAAGATTAGACCGTTGTTTTGGGTGCTTGTTTAAAGGCTCTGATTGTGCACTGAGCTTATACTCATTACCGAGCAATGCCAGTTTGCACTGGAGAGACCCCCCATTTTCCGGGGACTTTTCTCTCCAACCAAGACTCTCATATGAGTCATTTTGTCTTGGAAGTCGCTTTTTCACTATCTTTATTTGGACATTCACAAGTTACAAGTTCATTGGTTTTATTTTTTATCCATGTTCAAATGTTAAGGTCACCCTGGATGTGTAAGATAGAGGGAACTATTTCATTTAAAGATTTATGTTTCACCAACAATATAAAATAATAACTCTTAATGTGCATGGGTTACAAAACCCAATCAAAAGAGGAAAGCTCATAGCTAAGATGAAGAGAGAACAGCAACACATTATCTTCTGGCAAGAAACCCACCTAAGAAAAGAAGACCATGAGAAATTTAAAAAAATGGGGTTTAAAAAGACATTTTACTCTTTTCATACAAATGGACACACGAGGGGTGTTGCAATACTAATTGCAAATAGGATAGACTTTAGGTTATCTAAACAGATCACGGACAAGGAAGGGCGTTTTGTTTTGGTGAGGGGGACATTAGACTCAAAGGAAGTAACTCTACTCAACGTATACAGGCCACCAGGTCACGACAAAACACTAATTGACAGATTATTTGATCTCATAGTGGCAGAAACCTCAGGTGTTTTGATATGCGGAGGGGATTGGAACGTACAACTGCATCCCTCCCTGGACTCCTCAAACCCAATTAAAAAAATTAACTCTGAATCATTGTATATTAAAAAAATGATCCAAAAGATAGGCCTAATTGATGTATGGAGGGAATGCCACCCATCAACCAAGGAGTTCACCTTTTTTTCTCACCCCCACGCCGTCTACTCACGAATCGACTATTTCTTCTTATTCCGAGCAGACAGACACAGAATCCTAGATTGTAATATTGGCACTAGGGATGTATCCGACCATTCTGGAGTATACCTGAAACTACATTTAGAAGTTCAACCTAAGACAACAATATGGAGACTTAACACAGCTCTGTTAAATGACAATAAATTTAAGGAATTCATTAACAAAGAACTCGCAGAATATGTAGAATTTAATGATAACACAGAAGTGTCTCCGAGTATCCTATGGGACGCTGCAAAAGCAGTACTGCGAGGAAAAAGCATAATGTGGGCATCAAGGAAGAAAAAGGAAAAATCCGAGCAATTCAATTACCTGACTAAACAACTAGACACATTAGAGCAGAAGCATATTGAGACCAAAGACCCTACCTTACTAGAGCAAATTGCAACCATAAAAGAGGAATTAAATAAGAAACTTGATGACAAAGTGGAACTTAAACTCAAATATATTAAACAAACCTACTACGAAAATGGACCGAGAGCAAAAAAAACATTGGCCTGGCGACTCAAAAAGCAACAATTAGACAGATCCATTTATAAAATTAAAAACCCGGTTACCAATCAGATGTGCTTCACACCGGATGAAATTAATAAGTCTTTTGAAATATATTATAAGAATTTATATAGTCAACCCGAACTAACCGAGCTTTCATCGGTAAAGCAATATCTAGATTCTTTGGACCTGCCCTCAATCGGCCTAGATCAAAATAAAGGGATAACTGCAGAAATAACACAAACGGATATTGATAAAGCCATCTCAAAACTGAAGGCAAACAAGACACCAGGCGGAGATGGACTACCAGCTGAATGGTATAAGACCTTTAGGAAGTCTATAACACCTTTGCTGTTAAAATCTTTTAACCACGTGCTTAAAGGGGGCGAGACCCCACCATCCTGGAAACAAGCAATAATTTCTATAATACCAAAACCGGGAAAAGATAAAACGGAGTGTAATTCATATCGGCCCATCTCTGTCTTGAACACCGATTATAAAATATTCACTTTAATAATTGTTAACAGACTGGAAAATATTATCCCTGATCTGATCGATACAGACCAGACAGGCTTCATCAAAAATAGACGTACACAGGACAATGTGAGGCGGGCACTACACCTTATTGACATTGTGAATAAGAATAATATGAAATCCCTGGCAATTAGTTTCGATGCAGAAAAAGCCTTTGATTCTGTACGCTGGGAATACTTATATCTGGTCTTACTATGCTTTGGCTTCAGTAATACAATCATAAGTTGTCTGAAGTCAATATACAATCTGCCGGTGGCTCGGATTAAAATAAATGGCAGCCTTACAAATACAATCCCTCTGGAACGAGGCTGCCGGCAGGGATGCCCACTGAGCCCCATTCTCTTCGCACTTTTTATAGAACCACTTGCTCAAAAAATTAGGGAAGACCCAGAAATCAAGGGAATCCTATTTAAGGGAAGAGAATACAAAACATGTCTATATGCCGATGATATTCTGGTGACCTTATCTGACCCAGATTTTAGTTTACCCAACCTCATGTCCTGCCTCCACCAATTTGGACTCCACTCGGGCTATAAGCTGAATATAGAAAAAACCCAGACCCTCTCTTTTAACTACTCACCCCAAGAAGATATAAGTAAAATGCTCAAATTTAAATGGAAAACAAAGATCCTGAAATACCTGGGCATTAACATTACCAAAAATCTAAACAAAATATATAAAACAAATTATGATACCATGACTAATAAAATTAAAAATGATCTGGACAGGTGGGCCCCTTTGACACTTGACTTATATAACCGCATAGAAATAATAAAGATGATTGTATTACCCCAACTATTATTTCTTTTTCAATCCTTATCAGTGGAAATCCCTACCAAGCAGTTTAATAAGTGGAACCGATCCATCTCTAGGTTTATATGGCAGAACAAGAAACCGAGGGTACGCTACAAAACTTTACAGTTACCAAAAGATAAAGGAGGAATGTCACTCCCATGTCTGGAAAATTACTACAAAGCAGCGCAACTGCAGTATGCTGCTTATTGGTGTGAAGAGGGGTATGATGCAAAATGGAAAGAACTAGAAGTAAATCAAACAGACATCCCCCTTCAAGCCCTGCTGGGAGATAAGCACCTCAAGAATACATATTCAGAAAAGTTGTGTGTTTTTACAAAAGCCCCTCTCAACACCTGGTTTAGAGAATTCCGCAACCCCCTCACAGAGAGGAGAACATGGCTATTTAGATGGATTGAATATGATAAGGACTTTAGACCCGCACAGCTTGATTCCAGATTCAAGGAATTGACCAGAAAAGGTATTACGTCATACTGTGTGATCTCTTCTGGAACCGACTTGGAAAGCTTCCAACATTTACAAGAAAAATTTGACCTTGACAAGTGTGACTTTTTCAGATACTTACAGCTCAGGCATCACTTTAATAAAAATGTTAAAATACTAGAAAGAAACGATCAGGATTTAGCTAATATTTTTATTGACGCTTATAAGGGTAAATCCAATAAGAAGAGACTATCCAGAATATATGCATGCCTAGAAGCATACAATAAAACATCAACACTACATATTAAAAATAAGTGGGAGAAGGAGGCCAAAATAACATTGACAGACAATGAGTGGCTAAACATATGCCAAATTAATTCCACCACCACCAGCTCAGGGCTATGGAGGGAATATTCATGGAAAAATATCATTAGGTTTTTTATAACCCCCAAAATAACATACTCTCAGACTGGCAGAACTGATTCTGGGCATTGTTGGAGACAATGTAACAATGTGATGGCAGACCATTTTCATGTTTTCTGGGGATGCCCACTGATTCACTCCTACTGGTCAAAGATAGCCAAAGAGATAAGAATAATTCTTGGATTTGGAATTGACTTTAACTTTCAAACTATATATTTATGTAATTTATCAACTGAACTCAACTCTCCAGATAAATACCTTCTGAAAATACTACTGATAGCAGGGAAAAAAGCAATAACAAGGAAATGGCTTAGTGGGAGCCCACCAACACTGAAAGAATGGTCTGCCACTGTAAAAGAAATATGTGATATGGAGATGCTCACCTACTCCCTGAGACTTCAAAGCAACAAGGCCGAAAAATACTGGTCAAAATGGTTAATATATGCAAATGTAAAAATACTGTGAAGTAATTATTTATTTTTCAGTTTTTTTTGTTTTTTTTTTTTTTTTTGTTTTTTTTTCTCTCACCTCTCTCTCTCTCGCTCTATTTTCCCTCTGCTATACTTTGTGATAAAGGTGACTTGATATCAGATAATAAGACATTACTGAAATTTTCACACAGGGGTCTCCACGTTCTTAGCAGGTGCGTCCAACCTACAACCCCATTCATTCCCCTTGAGACCTCAATAAGTTTTACTGTAACCCGGTGCTATTTGGAACATTATTTGCCCCTTTTTCTTCTTTTTTTGTGATACACCACTGTCCCTCTCCCTCGGTGACCCATTTGTTCAATGTTCTATATGTTATTCAATTCTTATGTTGTGTTCACCTTTGTAAGACTATAAAACTGTTTAAAAATAAAGTTTAAAAAAAAAAAAAAATAGCAATTGAACCCATGAACCAATCATTAAAGACTTTACCGAGGTCATAAACCGTGCCTGCTGAAGGGCAATTCTCCCATTGACTTTTATACAGTTGCAGATCTTCTTGCAAACAGAGGAGTCGCCCCCTGCTGGCTGCTCTAATAAATAATTCAGGTTTAAAGCACTGCTGTGCTGCTGACCAGCTGGCTGCGGTTCGTATTTCTTGGTCTGCATCACCTTGACAGTGGAGTTATCTACTGTTGCTAGGAAACAACATCCCACAAAAAAAAAGCAAAACGAAGCTTTCTGAGAAAATCACCGGCAGCCTCAAGGCTCTCACAGACAGTTTTCACCAACACGACAGCATCGGAGTGATTTCTACGATCGCTGCAGCTACTTTAATTCCACGAATGAGTGGATTAACCCTAACTCTAATCAAATCACAGTCAGGGGTCACTAATCATCATCGAGTTACACCTCAGAGGGTTAACCTGTTATATTATTTTGAGTTGTGGGGAACCTTAAAGGCACTTTTTCACACTTGATTAACCAATGTCAGCTGCAGTCTTTCCTAAGCTTCAGTTATCGCTCACTCCAAAGTTAGAAAGAGACTTTAACAAATCTAAAATCATCAGCTTAAATATTGATTCGTGCTTCCAGAAACATGGATAACATAAGGCCTGTTTGCTCCTTTTAATCCTGTCAGGCAGCCGTTTCTTTTACAGTGATGAACGTTTGTTTGTTCTCTTTGTTTCAAAGTGATAAAGAAGTTTTTACCCTCTTGCGTTTTTCTGGCGTCGGCGCCGCTGATGATGAGCTGGAGCCTGAATGCGTCCTCTTGGAACTTTGAGCACCGTTCGCCTTCCGTGCTTTGGAGGAGGATGAGGAGGAGGATGAGGGTGCAGGCGGAGGTGTTTGCGTGCGATGGGAGGACGACGTCGACGTGTGAGACGGCCGACTGTGTGATGAAGACGAGGATGGTAATGGCTTCTTCTTCTTCTTGACGGACGATGGGGCGTCGTATGTGAGGAAGGACTCGAAGGACATGGTGGGCACCTCAAAGTCCTCTTCTTCCTCCTTAGACGGAGAGTCCTTTGGCGCTCGTGGTCGTGCTGGAAGATGAAGTTAATACACTGCATTAACTCCCTGTAACATATTTAATAAATGACAAATATAAAATAAAGCCTATAATTCATATTTTTGATCTAACCTTGGTTGAACCTCCTCTGTCGGGGAAGTCGAGCTGAGTTTATGGTCACCACATTGGTTGTGTTACATGTTTACAGTGATGATTAATGTTGGAAGTAATTGTTGCAGTAATTGTTGCAGTAACCTGTCACCACTCACAATCAAACCCAAAGGAACAGAAGAAGTTTTCATCTCCCTCTCCATAATCCAGAAATCTCTGAGCTCCAGTAAAGACCGACACGATCGCACAGAAACGTTCACACCAGATTACACCCTGAAGCTCAGTGACATCGTACGACAGATGTGACCTGGATGGGTTTGGGTTGAGACCCATTAGGCGATCGCACCATTTCAATCGGTGCTTTAGGAGGAGCAGCGGTTCTTGTGGACGGATGGACAGACGGACGCCTCGTCGTGGAACAAGCTCTTCGACGGCAGTTCCTGCCTCACCTTTGGTTCGCGCCGCCTTCATAAGAGCAACGACAGCGAGCGTAAACAGGCTTCAGGTTTTCAGATTGTGTCGTGTGTGTTCGAAACCTTTCCCAGCGTAGAGCTTCTGTCATAAATCCTGAGCTGCAGCCAACGACTTTACATCTTTGTGCAGGTCGAACTCTGCTTCCCACTCAGCCTCTAGAGGCCCTGAGATGGAAGGACGACTTATTTTAGTTATTTGTTAAATAGTTCTGCTGATAAAATGCCATAAACTTAAACAGTAAAGGCTACTGCACTGTATAGGTGGAACAGCGGTTAGTACTGTTACCTCACAGCATGAGGGTTGCAGGTTCAAACCCTTCTGTGTGCAGTTTGGATCTGCTCAGCTTCCTCCCACACCAGGTGTTTTTACCAAGAGACCCTTCAAAGAGATTCTGGAGCTAAAGCATTTTACTTCCTGCTTACACAAAGGTAATAATCATAAATGTCCAGAGCTAACAGAACAAAAGTCTAATTTTCAGAAAGTTGGAACCACGTAAAACCACCACATGCTCAGACGGTGGCTAATCTCCATTACTGACTAAACAATGAATCAAATCATTGTGGAAAGGCCATTTAAAACAGTTCAAAACTGGACAAGCTTAAGGTGACGTCTAATATTTTAATGTTTTGCACGAGTTTAAATTCCCTCCATCTTCTACCATTTATCTGAGTCTGGGTCATGGAAGCAGCAGTCTAACCACTGAAGACCTCCCTCTCCCCATCCACTTCCTCCAGCTCATCTGGGGGGACACAGAGGCATTCCCAAGCTGGCAGAGGGCATCCTGGGTCTACTCCAGGGCCTCCTTCCTGTAGAACATACCTGAACACTTCACCTGAGAGGCATCCAGCAGGTATCCTAGTCAGATCCCTGAACCACCTCGACTGGCTCCTTTCCAGCATGCCGGACAGTACGCCGTCCACATCGGTGCAGTTTAAATTATGAAGGCATTATCAAACTTCTTGGCTGTTAATTAATATTGATTGCCTAATCAATGAATCACCCGCCTCATACGTTTCAGCTTCATTTCTAAGAACGCACACGCCTCTTCTGATGCTTCACAGCGGCGTGCTGTGGTTAATGAAGAAAACCAGGAAACAGTCACATCACTTCCTGTCAGCAGTTTGCCAGCTCTCTCAGCTCCTCAGAACAGATCAGAGCTGATAAAAACACACAAACCTTCCTGCTGCACCATCACTTTGAGCCTTCTCATAACTGAAAGTTAAAGACTGCAAACATCATCATTATATTTAAGAAAAAACTGGTTTCTAATGAGTATAGTATACTTAACAGTCCTGCCATCTCTTTTTACAGTATAACAGGATCATATTTATTTATTTATGTACTGTATTTATAGGTTTTTAGTGATGTGTGGCTCAAATTGTCCGTGTAATATTCACGCCCAGCCTTTTAATTTATACACATTTCCCCAAAAGTATTTGGTATTTTTCTGATTTGGGATCTTTAGAGGAATTTGAAATTTTGCTCTGTGACCTCGTGATTTGACGAAATGAGATCGGAGCGACGTGGTCTTCAGATTAAGCACTGCTATAAGTTAACTGAGTACCTAATTACTGTTTCCTGCAGTGGGCGGAGCAGCTACCTTTACAGACAGGTGTTGTGGTTCTTCTGAAGAACGTCACACTCACCATCGTCTCCTCCTTTCTTCTTCTCCTCCTTCCTGCCGTCATGCGTGGTCGACTTCTTGTTGTGTTTGGCAGACTTCTGTACCAGACTCTGATGCGTCTCTCGATCGCCGCTGCGCTTCTTCCCCGGACCTCCTCCGCCTCCTCTGTCACTACTCGTCTGTGCGTGGCGTTGCCGCCGCTCCTCGTCCCTGTCCCTGTTTCGGTCGGCGTGGTGATGGTGGTGGTTCTTGCTGGGTTCTTTGTGTGGTTTGGTGTGGCGGACGTCTTTGCGAGAAGGAAGGGGAGGAGGAGGCGGCGGGCTGGGCTCGGGTTCGGGTTCGGGTTCGGGCTCGGGGCTGTCATATTCGTCTGAGTGATACCCTCCTTGCTGCAGGGGGCTGTACTGGTCGTGTTGAGGGGGTGAGGGCGAGTAGTTGGTGTGGTAGCCTCTCTCTTCCTCTTCCTCCTCTATGTAGGAGCGGTCTTCCTCAGGGGAGGGCTCTCGGGCACGTCTGTGGCCCCCTCCACCGCTCACATCGTGGCCTCGAGAGTGTGTGTGAGGCCTGGAGGCGTGGCTGTTGGGCCTGAGGAAGAAACATGGAGACAGAACTCAGATTTGTCCCCTTTTTATTTTAAAGGGTTCCCGCCCTGGAAAGTCTCCATTACACACACACTCAGAGTAATAAAGACACACGACAGCTAAACTCAGACCGCTCCGCTCATCGTTACCGCCTGCATGTTGAGGCACAGGAGTGCAGCCGGTACCTGTCTGCAGACTGAGGAACCAGTTTCTTCCATTTGGCTACGAGACCTTTTGCCAACTCTCCAGCTACTTCATGTTTCCTGAAGGAGTTCACGGTCTTTCCCACTCCAGTTTCCTACAAAGGAAACACCCAGATTTTACTGTCGGGCTTCTGCAGCTCCGGATGAGCCAAAGAATTTGTCAAAAACAGGTTCAGACTCCGCTGATAAATGCTGACAGAGCGAGGCGGGTCGAACAGGTGAGGAAGCCATCAACCTGCTGCCCACTCACCTCATCTCAGTGTTTTATCTGGAATATTTTAACCCCCCCCACCCCTTTATCCCAACAGTGTGGAGACGATGAAGCGACACATCCTTACCACCAGTATGTCCACATTCATAGGAAGCTCCCCCAGTCTTTTGAGAGTCTTCAACAGCTGGAAGAAAAACATTAGAGGAAGAGTTTAGAGGAAGACTGTGATAATAAGATCAGTGCTGATTCCACTGCTGCGCACTAACACTGCCTTTCCCCGTCTCCTTCCATGTACCCATGTTACAATGGTGGATTATATTAGACAAGATTCAAATACTGCAGATGTGAGAACAGAAGCCCCGCCTGGCTGTTGTTCAAACCTTCTGTTTGTGAGATGCAGCCAATCAGAAGAAAGTTGTCTTAAAGGGGCTAAAACAGATCATTTCAGGCAGAGAACGAACTGAGAGCCAGTGTAAAATAAATTATCTGGATTATCTGGAACCGAGAATCATGAAAAGCCACTTTTGTAAAGTCCGAGAATAAAAACATATTACAGAGAGAAACCAAATAAATTCACTATAACAGGGTCAGGGAGGGTGACCTTGTCTGGTTGGGGTGAGAAGAGAGTGAATACAGAGAGCCACAATCACAGGGGTCAAAGTTGAGCCTGACAGCCAGAGCTGAGGGTGCACTGATGCCCTCTGCAGCCATAATTATGAGCCTTTATCATACCCCAGCTCAGCCTCTCTCTGTGGGTCAGATGATGTTAGTAGGTGGCTGCTAGGCAACATAATGTCATTATAATATAGATAAGGACCTTCAGAGGCCTAAAGTTAAAATGTGGGACACTGTCTGAATATGTGGGACGAGGGGTGGGGGGGCATAACTATGTGGGACACCTGCTCACCCTTAATATAACAAACTGAACGGTGCACATCTGTATAATGAGTAAAGCTACCGGGGGGAGTGAATCTTTATTCATTCATTTGTTCCTGTAAATTCATCATAATAAAGAACATAGAATCAAGAACAGATCTCATTTTCTGTATCACTGATCTATTTAATCTCTGCAGTCGTCACAAATAACACAAGCATGATTTACTGTTTTGTGTTTGCCTTAAAAATCTCCCACACTGACTATAGTTTAAAGAAAGGAAGTGTGTGGACCTGTATTTAACCTCCTGAGATCCGAGCTCCTGTTTGCCATGCATTTTTAATTTCTCCTAGATATCTGTGATTAGATGGACCTGATATGTATATAAACTAAGCTCCCTTTTTGAACAGGAAGTTTTATTTTGTTACATGGCTGTTACATAATCTTGTGAAAAGAAAAAATGTCCTCAGATGTGGACAATGGGATTATTTTATAGCATAACACAACAAAAACAACGTGACTTAACAAAGAATAAAACACTATTGAGCAGAATGAAGTATCAGGTGCAGCAAAGCCAAAATGTCCCCATATGTGGACGCAGGGTCTCAGGAGGTCAAATTAAACACATTACATTAATTTATGTTAATTCATCAGCTGGATGAAAATGGTGCAGGTGTGTTAAGCTAATTTTCTGCTCATTCAGAACACAGTGGGCATAAATGTCTCAGGATGATCTTTGGGAATCACCTTGCTGCCACCTTTGTCACTGAGTCTTTTGGACCTGTCTGACTGACAGAGAGGAGTATGTTTACCACACAAGATTCAGCTTTGAGTTCACATTTAGGGAGTAAAAATGACTCTTTGCTGAGTTTTTTTTTTTTTTACTAAACAGGTCCTCTAAATCTTTCATACTTTCCCACATTAGTGTGTTATAAGCTGCGACTCAAAGGAAGTGACTGATGCCACCGGCCTGTTCTCCTCAGGCGGACTGATCGGGGGGCCCTGAGGTTTCAGATGAGCCCCTGCAACAGAACAAAATCCTCTGCCTGAGGATCTCAAGGTGCTGCTGCAAATGCTTCAAAAAGGTCTGAGATGCATCTCAGCCACAAAGGGCTTTAAAAGCTAATCAGTAAAACCTTGACTCTATACTAAAACCCGAAGGCTGTTACAGTCGTGCAGGCATAATGAGACAAAACATGGACTGTAGTCAGCATGTCTTTAAATGTTAAAACAGATCTGAATTCGGAAATATTCTCAGTATGCTAAGGCATGACTGCAAAACTTTAGGCTGCTATAAAATCAGAAGCTACGATTTTATTTTTATTTATTTTGAAAGAGCCTTTCCATTATGCAGCCAGCAGTTTGGGTCACAGAGGGAAGGATTTGTGTTTTTTTCTGAGCTGTTACTGTTTTGTTTTGTGTGTTTCTCCTGCAAAGTCTGAGTGATCAAAACGACTAACACACCATTATAGATTAATTCATTATATATTAACACTGGGAAAACAAAGAGCGTGATTTTCATGCATTTCCTCAGTAAGGAGGCTCCATCTGCTCTGTGGAGCTGCTTTAAGCGAAACCTGCAGCTGCTGCCTGACTCGCACCGTCTGCACTCAGCGCTGCGCCATCAAAGCCGAAGGATGAGGTGGCCTAACGTGGCAGAGCCGTTATAAAAACCCACTGCCCTCCTCATTTTAGCGTCTTTCTGCAGTAAAATGTTCACTTCTGCAGCTGGTTTGCGCTCAGCAAACGCACCACACGCGTCCACGCTGCTTTGTTACACACCAGCAGTAAACAAAGGCGAAGCCAGGAGGCCGTTTGTCATCATGTACACGCTTTCACCACCAGTTTGATTTCGCAGTAGACTCGGGGTTTGGGTCAAAAGCAGCAGCCCAGCCTCAGTTAGCCCCAATCGGGTAAATCTCGGAGGCCTGCCGCCGCTGAGCTGTCACTACTTTCTAATGTTAGCTAGCTGGACGGCTAACGGCAGCGCTAGCTTCGAGTTTGGTTTTTGGGTCAAACGTGCGGCGTTTGGAGCGCTGGTTTAACAAAGGAAAGACGATCAGTCGGTGGGTTTTTACAATGAGCTGACAGTCGTTACAGTGAGCTGAAAACGAGGGTTAAACGAGTACGTTATAACAAGTTAAAACCCCTTAATTACAGTGACGTCCCACACGGTGCCTTCACGGGCTGTCAGACATACTGACACTCAAATGATTCAAAGATGTTTGTGTTGACATCCTTCAATCCTCCTGAATTACTATTGTTATAAAAAAAGAAGAAAAGTCAGAGAGACGTGATAAATGCTTCAATACAATTTGATTTAACACAATAACCAATAATGCTCCTTCAGCAAAAAAATACTGAAATATTTCAGCTAAATTATTGCCAAATAACACACTTTTAGTTTTTATGCAACATTTGTACAGTGGATTAAGTCTCTAAAAGTCCCTGAAATTTTCATTTAAACACTGCCACAGAATTATGGTTTGATAAGTTATCCAAACTAATAAAATTAACATTTTATTCTTCATCTGTTTTAACTGGAGCCTGACTGAACTGACACCAGCTATATTATTGGTATCTGTGTTTACAACAGCCAATAAATGAAAGTTAAAGTGGGCGCTCTGCAAAGTTTCCTGCTGGCAACAGGCGACAAACAGCTGACTGAAGCTAGTCAGGGTTTAAAACAAGTAAATAAATAAATCCATGTGACTAATATCAGGAAAATCTGTTTATATTTTGTGCATCTGAAAGAAAAAATATTGCCTGTTATTTCAAATATTGGATTTTGACCTGGGGTCTGGAGTAAATCACACAATTGTCTGTGGGCTACAGAGCATCATGCAGTTTTCAGTATTAAATCAATGTATGTGAATAATTTAAACATATGAAGATGGAGCCCCCCCCCCCCCCAACGGCCCATTTTGAGGCTGCAATAAGCATTTTAGTGTTAAAAAACAGACACCTATTTAAATCAATAAAGGATGCATATTTTCATTGGGGGACTATAATTATAGGGACGGAGTCTTCCTCCATTGGCCTAGATCCACACCTTGTTTACAGCTGAAGCCACAGCCTCACACATTAGTTAGAAATCACAATCCTATTAACAATATTGGTTTAAGGAGGCAGGAGTAACTGTTTATGTACCAAACACGTCAGTGTACATGCAACCAGTATCAATTTTGGTGCATACTTCCATTATCCCTACTATAAATTACACCCAGATCAAAATACAAAACATCAACTGTGTACAGCAACAGATGCTGGAGATGTTTTACAGTGAAATATCCTGATTTCAACATGTAGAAACGCCTGATGTTAATCCTATTTTCACTAGGTCTATGCTCCTAACGCTCTTTGTCTTCTGTTTATCTTACAGTTCCCATAATGCTGATCTAATCATCTGCAAATGAATCGCCCCATTTGCAAATAAAGCAGCCGGTTCAGGAAGCAGCCTGCGGATCACAGTCTGAGCGGGAGTCTGAAAGGACCGAGCTGGACAGCGAGCCTGAACGCAGCATGCAAAAAAAAAAAAAAAACGTTACGACTTTCTGGGATCCGCCGCCGTGACCGCGGCTTCCTCGCGTCTCTCGGCCTCGGTCACGCTTCGGGGAACGATCGGTGCTGACCACCATACGTGTCGGTGTCGACCTGCTGGGTCGTTACCTTTCGGGTCTCCTGGTTCTCCTGGAGCCGGGACTGAAGTCTCTCCACTGTTTCCAGCAGGTCCTCCGCCATGTTTACTGCTGGTACCCTGTCGCCCGGAAACTGTTTGACCCAGACGGAGCGGAGAAAGAGGAGAAACGAGACGGTTTCCGGTAACCGGGACGCTGGAGTTTATAAAATAAAGCATAATACCTGAAAAATTCCCCCTCAGGATTCAGTCATTTTCATTTAAAATCGAGCCATTTATCGCAGTGGTGAACGGGATCGTTATACACCTATAGAACCCTATAGTTTAAAATACTTACAGAAGCTTAATAATGGGCGGAAGTACGTCAGCGCACCTGGTCCTCTGTCTGTGGCGTCACACAGGTGTCATCCATGGCCTCGCATGATACAAATAAGAAAATAAAAGATAAGGTATATTTAATTTATCCCAAAGTTGGGACATTCCTCACTTACAGCAGCTAAAAACTGAAGTTAAACATGAAAAAGCTTGCAGCAAAAACCTTAACTAAGTGGGATGACATGAAGTTCAAAAAATAAATGACAAAAAGCATCTTAATGAGCTACAAACAAACAAACAAACCAAACCATTCTGGAAGCAAAATAAACACAATACAGTAAAATAATTATAAATTCAATTATTAATTATTAGGTAATAACAATGTTGTGTGGGGGATTTTTAAGGGCCTATGAGGTTCAGCACCATGGAGGAATGATGGGTGTTTTAGCAGGAGGTGCTTCAGTAACAGAAGACCAGACATCAGGCACAGGTGTAGGACCCGGGGCAGGTACACTCACTCAAATCCTAGAATTCAGGTGTTCCATCACTTCCATGTCCACAGGTGTATAAACCAAGCACCTCAGCATGCAGAGTGCCTCTACAAACATTAGTGAAAGAATGGGTCGCTCTCAGGAGCTCAGTGAATGCTGTGATAGGATGATACCTGTGGGATGAATTAGAGTGAGGACTGTGAGCCAGGTCTTCTCTCCAACATCAGTGTCTGACCTCACAGATGTGCTTCTGGAAGAATGGTCAGAAATTCCCATAAACACTCCTAAACCTGTGGAAAGACTTCCGAGAAGAGTTGAAGGTGTTATAGCTGCAAAGGGTGGGCGACAACATATGAAACCCTATGAATTAAGAAAGGATGTTACTCAGGTTCATGTGTGTGTGTGTGTGAAGGCAGATGAGCGAATGCTTTTGGCAGTGCATGTTTCTGGACCTTTACTGTCAGGTTGTACCAGAGCAAACACAACATTTCACTCTCTCTCTGTCTCTGTCTCTCTCTCTCTCACACACACACACACACACACACACACACACACACACACACACACACACACACACACACACACACACACACACACACACACACACACACAGTAGGTGCAAAGATAATAGCAAATACCAATAATCAATAATATCAGTAGCATCATTCCAGCGTTGATCAGCACCACGGACAACACCCGCAGAGGTTTGAGGAACAGACTCATTGATGTAAACTCTCAGCATCTTCCTCCACTCGGCTGCCACAGGAACTGGAACATGTATAAGTGTGGAATAAACAGGAGAGCCCATTAACCACAGGTCCTCACAGACCGACTGCACACGTGACCATATAACAAGCACGTTCATTTATAGAATATTCCTCATTCAACAGTGATTTCCAATGAACCAGCTTCTACATGTTCACTCACAAATATTACAGTATAAGTGCATATTTTCAACATTTAAATAGTAGCAATGCTTCAGTCCTTTACACAAACACGAAGTACCCACCCGTCAGACCTTCATGTTTCAGGCCTCTCACTCAGCAAAGTCATGACAGCTCCACTTTTTTTTACTTTGCTAAACATGTCTTAAAATACAGCTCTGCCCACTCAGGTTTGTGCACATTGTGCAAAAAAGTGAAGTATTTCCCAGCATACCCTTCCACCATCAAAACCTTTCAGAAAAGGTGCCTATTTTAATCAGTGGAGTGTAAAATGTCTGAGTAAATATTTGCTGCTAAAATTCAGTTCATAAGGAATAAATTAAGTTAAGCTTTGGGTGTCAGTGCATTACAGAGTGAGCAGTTCTTTTTTTTTAGTGGAGACTTTATTAGAGTAAAGTGACCAAACCACACATGAAGCGATCACATTTCTTCCTCATTCTGCTGCTCATTTTAAAAGTCAGCTGGTCGTCTCGACCATGTCTACATGCATCGAGTCACTGCCATGTGATTGGCTGAGCAGTTGAACAAGTGTACCTAATAAAGAGGCTGGTGAGTGTATATATAATATTTAAATAAAGAATTTTTTCAATAAGTAGAGGTGGGAAGTAACAAAGTACAAATACTTTGTTACTGTACTTAAATAGATTTTTCAGGTATCTGTACTTTACTTGAGTATTTATTTTTCGATTTTGACAAATAGCTGTACTTTCTACATTTTAAAACCAGACTCGTTACTTTAGGTTTAACATCTGAGGGAAGTTTTTATTTCCATCACTGCGCCTTCAAACATCAAACCGATCTCAGCCTAAATGTAGGAACAATTACACATAAAATACAATCATATAGGTGCATCCATCACTGGACTTATCGCATACAAAGAGATGAAAAAGGCAAAACCGTGTAATTTATGCCTCATTTATAGCGCTGTACTCAGGGGTTACAGCGGACCGAGTGCAGATGTGGTCGCCTTACTTTAGCATCGAGCCAGCGCTGCTGATGAGGAGCGAGCATAAAGGGTGGTGTTGCAGCTAATTTCAAATGCTACATTTTTAACAGCTCAACAAATATCAGCAAAGAAACTGTGTGCAGTTTGTCACACAGCGTGTCTGCGAGCTGGAGGTCCAGCTGCTGTATGACTGAGAGAGAAGTTCATTCAGAGATGGAGAAAGATGGAGGAAAGAGGAGAGGAAGAAGAGAGGTGAGAGTTAAAGGGAAGGACTGATGTCTGATATTTGATCTGTGTATGATCTGTTTTTTAATTTTGTAAAACAAACTGACGCACACTAACTTTGTGTTGCAGTTTAGTGCAGGATAAACAGGTTAGTTTGCTGTACTGTGGTGAGTTTACAGTAAAGCTCTGTGTCACCTGGCGCTGAGCAGCTGTGGTGTTCATGGTCAGAGTTACAGGTTACCTCAGTGCAGCAGAGATGAGTTTGAATTTAAGCTGATGATGCTGAGGTTCATTCACTGACTGTATGCTGTCAGTATAAAGACTATAAACAGCTGTCAGTGTCGGGGATGGAAATCAGCTTGTGAAATATTAGGTTACATCTTGTTGAATCCACACAAACCTCAGAGCAGCAGCAGCTGATCACAGCCTGCACATAAAGATAATCTACTGGAGCTCACAATGGAAGGTTCCCCACGGTGAGCCACTACAGCTGACCTTAAGGTCGTCCCCACCTGCCGAATTCTAGGTTAGCCCCTGGTTATACTCATTTTTAGCTCAGCTGTTTCACAGAAAAAGTCCAGCCACTGTCATAGCCTCACCATCATTGTTGGTGTCAGTGACTTTAATGTTTGCCATAACTCGAGAACAATGAGACCGAGGATGTTCAAATTCACACCGTAGATGCATACTGTTCGCGCTGGACCCATCAAACACACTGACTTCACTCTAACAGCACTTTCACCCCCTCCGCCCGCCTGCCTCCTGTTACGATCGTTGGCTCCTGCTCAGCGGAGCTCTTGTTGTGTTGAGGTGTGAAGGCAGAGTCACCCTCTGCTACATAACAGATTCAAGCTGAGTGCATTAGTTAGAATTAGAGGTTGTATTCTTATCTAATAATATAGTTTGATTATTATGCAGTTTCATGCTGCACCTTCAGTCTAATTACTTTACTAAAAGTTCCTTCTGTTTTGGAGCATTTGGCTTTTCTCTCCTGCAACACTCATAAAAAAATACAAGCAGTCAAAAATCATCAATTACTTCATGTGTTTTATTTGTTTATGTTGTGAAAAGTTCATGTAGGAACCTTCTCGTCTCCTATGGTTGAGACTGAGATGCTTCCTTCATGCAGCGACCACAACTTAATGTTTGCAGTCGTCACAAAATAACTATTGATCCATGCAAACTCCTGTTTGGTGTGGAAGAGGGATGACCAACAGTCTAACAAAGAAATCAGAGACACGGGAGAGAAACCAAGTCTCAAACTTGAAACCCTGACGTTCCAAAGGGGGGGTGGGGAGAGCAGGCCTGTGATGGGCTATTTTGGGAGGGGAGGGGTGATGAGGGGTGCCTGTATTTGGAAATGGAGGTGGATGTTGGAGGTGGAAAATGAAAGAGGAGGGTTTGATGGGGGGGTGGAGGTTTGGAGTGGTCAGGATCCTGATACTGATACGAAAACAGTGACACACACACGCACACACACACACAGCACTGCTGCAGGGTTGGACAGAGGACGGAGGGACGAAGCTCAGAGGAACCTGTGACAGAACGACGACTCAGAACAAAGAAAGAAGGTGAAAGAGGAAGAAAAGCAGGAGTGAGGCCAGAGAAAGAGGTAAGGTGCACTTAACTTCAGCACATTCAGAGGGAGCGCTTCTTTTTTTTAGTGGAGAGTTTATTAAAGTAAAATAAATAAACTGCATATGAAGTGATCACACAGCAGCACCACAATAATAACTACAATTTATACTAATATTTATACTTAACTGCTGAATGGAAACAATGTGAAGCAGCTGCCAGTTGCTGCTGGGATATTACTGTACTGCAGGGGGTGTTAGAGCGCACACAAACACACACACACACACACACACACGCATGCATGCATGCATCTGCAGGTCAGCACCTATAAATACCCGTGTGAGAGAAGCAGAGGAATTCAGCTATATCTGAGAAGTGATGAGGTGGAGCGCTGCTGGTGTGTTGTGTATAATTATACTGCACAGGTACAGGTGCTGTGAACACAGGTCTGTGCAGTTATTACATTCTGGTGAAGCTCATAATAAAACAGCCCGTCTCTGCAGCTCGGTGAGCATTTCAGCAGCTTTATTTATTTATTTAACTATGAAGTGAACTTGACAGATTACCCAGCAAGCATTTCTACACTGAATAACCACCATCTGACCACCTGCTCTCAACTGTCCTGGTTAAAAAGTTGTGCCAAAGTTGAGCCTTCAGTGCTCGATGCCCTCACTGGACTTCCCATCATGGGAAAGTTTGTATTCACAAATTCAAGCAAAATGAAACAAACAAAACATCCGAGCATGTCTCAGCTCGACGCCGCGCAGACATGTTTATAACGCTCACATCAGGGCCAGAGAGCTGAAGACTGCAACAGTCATGAGAAATAAAACTTACCAGGCAGCAAATGAGACAGAAAGGTGTTGATTATGTCTACTAAACAGGCATCCAGGTTGGGGATATCCCTGCCATGCACACTAGTCTGTGTTTATGGAGAGACTGACTGTGTGCGGCAGCTGTTCCCAACCAAATGTTTGTGGATCAAACGTTATCGTATTAACAAAAAACCGCTTTGACTCAGGAAATAACGTCACCATTTCCATCTGTTATGTGCGGGTTTGTGGAAACGAGATGCAGGTTCACGCTCACTCCAGATGTATTGTTGAGGCTGGAGAAAGCAGCTGTGCAGCACACTTCCTGCTTAGCACCAAACAGCCAGTAACTGGAGCATTCAGCAGCCGCAGAGTCCGATCATCCCTGAGGAATAATCAGGACTCCAGAAATGTAACACAATGCTGCTAGTGCGACCTGAGCAGCTGGTTACACGAAGGTTTAGGGACTGAGGGCAGCAGAAAAACAACACTTATAACAGTTTCTGTTTGTGAGTCGCAAATGAGCATCTGTCCTCTCATCAGTACATAGTTTTTCAGTCCAAACTCTGCTGATCATCTTCATTCGAGCTAATAAAGACTCAGGATGTGGACTGTGGTTGTGTTGTGCTGCTCTGCAGCATCACAGCTGCACAGGTACACGTTTAACTGAGAGGGCGCAGCTCTGTTTCTGCAGAATGACAGTTGCTGGAAAAAAATCTGAGCTTCTTTGCAAAGTGTGACACACTCAGAGCAGCTTCACAGGAGGTTTAAAAATATCAGAGCTGAAGCAGGGCCTGTGGTGCTTGCATTACAGCCTCCTCCTTGTATTTCACAGTAAAACAGGTCAGATTTCTCCAGGTGAATAAACACAACTGCAAACAGCGGATTAATCCACACTCACGTTTTATTTCAGCTCCATTCAAGCTGTTTGTTTCTCCACCACACAAACGTCCATTAGACTGCAGAGAAGCTGTCGGGTTCATTCCTGCTCCACGAGTTTAATAATCAAAATAAAACATTAAGAATGTGAGAAATAAATGTTTGTAAATGAGAAAACAATCAGCTCTCAGATGAAGCTGATGTTTCTGCCACGATGCGTCATACCACCTGTTTACATTAATAGCTTCCAGAGTAATCCATCCATGGACCGATCCATTTGAGTCCAGAGCTTTTATTTAACCACAGGATGCAGAACTTTCTGAATGTTGTTGGATTTTGCACATTCAGAAAGAGAGAACACCTTGACTGTTCACATTAGCACTGAAAACATTCACTCTAAAACTTTATTCGTACAGGTTCAGGTATCTGGGCCAGCAGACGAACACCTGACCCGTTTCTGACACCTGAGATCTTTTCGAGTTTGATCACGTGTTCAAAACATTTCAGCTCCAGTTTTTTTACAGCACTGGACAGGAGTGTTTTCTCATTAATATGGCAACATAAAAACATAAACATCCACATAAAAGTTTCCAAACACTGCCTGGATATCTGTAAATATTTAGTACACATGTTGTGTAGGTTAGATAGATTAAAGGTTTTGTTTCTTCAGGATGCTTTTTGTTTTTAGAAACTTAAATTAAATGTGTATTCCTGAAAAATAAAGCTTTGCTAAAGTATCTGTTAGTGCAGAAACAGGAAGGTGTTCAGTAATGTTTTAAGACCCTGTGTTTAGCGACTTCGCTCAAACTGATAAATCCTCAGCGACGTGTGCTGAAAGCGGTATATGTGTCACTGATGGTGATGATGATGGTGGTTGGAGGGGGGTAGAGGTCTGGTTCCTAGTATGGTGGATGACGGAGCAGCTGCTCGCACCTCTAACCTCAGTCCCAGATATTTGTGACAGCTGATCCACACAGAGCAAAGATTATTTTCACACCACTGAGTCACTTTGTTCCCATGTTTGCCTGAAATGTTGATTTTAAATCTGTTACTCTTTGTCTGAGATAATGATCGATTTGGTTCAGATCAATTTGATGGAACAAAAGCTCACATGAAGACAGGACAAGTTCAGTCAGCTGCCTATTTTATCCATTTCACTGCATTTAAATAAAGTTACTTTATTTAGGGGTGGGAAACCTGCTTAAATGTAGTTCTGCATTGTTTGACTGATTATCAAGCCAGAGTCCCTTCCTGATGTCCCTTCCTCCCCAGAGGATCAGAGCAGGGATCTCTGACTTGTTAAGTAAATGTATAAAATCGCTGCATGACCCCCCCCCCCCCCCCCCCCCCCCGAAAAAAAAAAAAAGTACGTGATCTTCACAAAGAAGTCTGAGATAACGGGCGTGACAGCAGTTCTCAGCTGTCAATGTTAAGTCAGGCTTTCAGCTTCATGCTCTGAGCGCGTTCGCTTAAAACAGGCGTTTCTTTTTCCACAGAAAATGATCCCTGTGAGTGTCGCCTGCTCCAATCAGAGATCATCCACAGTGTGTCTTTTGTCCTGTCTCCCTCCCCTCACCTGTGGCAGATGACTGCCCCCCCGAGCCTGGTTCTGCTGGTTCTTCCTGTTAAAGGGAGATTTTCCTTCCCACTGTCGCCATTGTTGGGTTTTCTCTGTATTATTGTAGGGTCTTTACCTACAGTATAAAGCACCTTGAGGCGACTGTTTGTTGCAATTTGGTGCTATATAAATAAAACTGAACTGAACTGAATTATCAAATGATGATGATGATGATGATAAAATGGTGATTTTAAAATCTATAAAGAACATAAAAATATATCAGTAAAACACAACGCTGCTGCAAAGAACACGAGAGATTAATGCTGCAGAAAATCGTTAATCTGGTGATTATCAGTTAATTATTTTATGGCTGATGTTACGGCTGCACATTAGAGATATGAAACTTTAAACTGGATACAGTTAAGCATTAAACGTTACTGTAACACCGTCTAATAAAAGAGGCGTGGAAACTGCTTTAGTGCGTCAGCAGATCAAAATGAAATCGATTATTATTATTGAGCTCTGCACAGATCCAAACTTTTGTGGGGTGCTTTCACTCTGCAGCGTCTGATGTCATGAGGTTAAACGGGGCTGAACTGTTTCAGGAAGGATTGCAACATCCCGAGTGGCCTCTACCATTTGTAACTGGGAGCTCCTCCTCTTCATATGACACCAACAACAGCTGCGGCTCCATCCTGTACTATCCCGTCTCCCACCCGTGGCCTGTCCATGTGTGGAGCCCAAAGGTGCTATTTAAGGGAGGGGGGCGGAAAGCGCGGTGAATCATGTATACATCTGTGGTCGCGGCGGTTTCACTGCAGTTATGTTTGAGTTGCTGGTGTTGGAATACTTTTTCCATGAGCTTAGACGTTAACCAGGCCGGCTTTCTGATGAGCTGAGAGGTTTGAGAGCGTCAGGTTTCAGAAACAGCAACACTGGTGGTCACATCAGCGTTAATTAAAATTACTGTCAGATGATGTTATTGAGGATGAAGACTGGCCACATCCTGCAGAAACATACCAGAGACAGAGAGACATTAATATATACTAATATTTGAAAAAAAATATATAAAAGAAGCCTTAGAGACTCAAAACCACCTAATAAAATGTTAATAAAATGTTAATAAAATAAGTGAAGTGGAAATTCTAAATGGTAAACAACCAGGATACATGGCACTGACACGGGTCAGCTATGGTAACAATAAAAAACAGCTGGTTAAGGTATGGTTGTCATTATTTGTCATAACAAATTTGGCAATTAAAAACCATACAAACTAAACTAAATAATCATGGGGTCAATAAAGAGGTCAGGAACCAATAATCGATATGCAGCCATAATATAAACAGCTCAGATGTTTCAGCAGGATTTCTGCTCGTGCTCACAGCACAAATCTGTGCTGTGTTTCTGGGTTTTTTTTTTGGGGGGGGGGGGGGGGGGGGGGGGGGGGGGGGGGGTGCATGAAGGACAGACAATGTTATCTTAATATTGTCGTACTGTGTAGTTCAGCATCAGTGGGTTTGGTAGTTCGTGCTCGTACTGGAGCAGAGGCCATGCAGTCGCTGACTGAGGTCAGACCATCGTGTGTGTGTATTTGTGTGTGAGGGGAAAGGTTACATCTGCAAAACAACATTCAGTAGTTGTGTGAGCACAGAGTCATCATTTCTGCTGAGAGAGAGCAAAAAGGACAAATTCTGCTTCTTTCACATCTTAAGGTACGCCTCCATCCCACCTGAAACCTGTGCTCACGCTCAATCCTTCACTCAAAAAGGAACAATCTGGTACCAAACATGTTCTAGAAGCAGAGAAGGGCAAAGCTGATATTACAGAGGTCATGTGGTTTTACAGCTGGCAGAGCGAGGAGCTCAGGCTGAGGTCACGTTGGACTCGGCTCAGCTCGTTATCAACAAACTGTGAGCCAGGAACAAAGATCACCGTCTCTGTTTGTGACCGCATGCCCACAACTCTTTAAAACTCTGCAAACAAACCAGGGGGGTCACAAGCATTTATAACTGGGCCTGTTTGAGCTGCACTCATTTACTG